>NC_142670.1:8817500-8905000 GCF_964200805.1 Pocillopora damicornis
TTTGCCTGTTTCTTCTTTAAATCAAGTAGGAGACAGCATGACCTGTTATAACGGCTGGAGATTATTGTCTCGTGATTCTCAGAAGAAGAATTAAAAAGAAATAACTATGAGGCTAAGAGAGAATAAAACGATATGTAAAGGGAACTAAAACACTTTTTCAAAGATTAAGCTAGAAAACAGATAATTTAGTATCATCAACTGAGTTGATACCGTAAAGGATTTCAAAGCTGCAGTTTCGAGCGTTAGTCCTTCGTCATCCTTGCTTAATTTCTGACTTACAGAGTTTCTTTCCACGGATAAACTAACACCACCATGCTATCCGGAAATTCTAACTGACATAAAGTTATGTATACAGTATTTAGGCATATTGCTGATCTCAAGCGTAGACTCACTCTACCCACTCCCCCACTCCCCTCCCCCTCTTATGCCTGTCCCGTCAAAGTTTCCATGAGATAGACACTGTAAGAGACGATAATAATGGAGGAGGTGTAGTTTGGGGTATTTCAAGATATTATTTTCATTTCTATATGATTCACAATGTTTTGACAGTCTGCGAAACAGCTTTTAACAGCACTGACAAGGATCACAGGAACACAATACCAGATTAACATTGTATTAGACTAATTTTAATCGATGCCAAAAGGAAAAAAAAATCTCTTCAGATCTATTGACATTGATAGAAATAAACGTGCTTGTGTGGCGGGTTAGCGGTAATCCTTGATTATTTTGGAACTTAGAACTTAGAACTCTCACCAGCCAATTCTCTAGACAGCTGATGCTCAGCTGCACTGAAAAGGTCTTAATCAGAAAAAGCGTGTTTGCCAACAGTTTAGATCCGATGAGCAGTGAGATAAATAGTTAGAACAATCATCAAAACGTTGACTGGTAAAAGGTCAAAAACTTATTTTCTTTGTAACGATGCTGCGTTGTTTTGAAGTCAGAATTAATGAATAAGTTATTACAACCCCCTCCCTCCCCTCCCCCCCTCCCCCCCTCCCCCCCCTTCTCCAGACCGGTTACTAACATTGAGCCTTAAAGAACACTTTTTGTCTCTTTAAAAGGAAATTTTTCACGCATTTGTTTCTTCTGCGAGGCTTTTTTTGAGCACTCGAGCTTTCATGCACATTATCTCCTGTTTCACTCTCCCAATTACTAAATAACAAAATATCGATGTTCTTGTGCTTCTCGCAGACTCAAAGAAATGCTGGATTTCCTTGTGTGTCGTTATAATACAGATAGCATTATGGCAAATTCTAATCTGACTCAGATTGAATCCCTGTTCCCATAACATTAACTAATCAGAGAATTCCTACTTCCGCTGGTTTATTCCCCATACATGTATTACAGGATCAGTCCTGCCGGTGAAGTTATTGCCATACGATATGAATGTTACCAATTACAACGAGCAGCTTCATTTCCTTAATGGATAGATGGTAATTTCTTCCATCCGTGCAGTTGAACACATGGGGTACTCGATAAAGCTTCCGGTGGGAAAAATACTGATTGACATAAAACTTCTAACTTTAAACAAGATTCTTGAACTAGTTTTATTAAAAACGTATTTATCAACTTATGATAACTTGCGCCATAAGAAAATGTAAACTAATATAGCTATTTCAATAATAACTTATTGTAGTGAATATCCTGTTTTGCTGAAATGAAAAATTGCTCTGCACCTGGTAGAAAAAGCCTTTAGCTTTATTGGTCCTTCAATTAAGAAAAAAAAAAACTAGTGGTGACTTATGTCAGTGAGAAGCCATCAAGTATTATTATGTGTCATATCACCTACTTCAAAAGAGTTTTAATACGTTGCATAATTTGTCGCGTTGGCGTTATTATTAAGTAAAGAACTATATATAACATACGTATACTGGCATCTGCTGAGGGAATCTTCTGTATATCATAAGTTTGAAGAATTGGGCGATGAAAGGGCTTTACTGCGGTAAAATGTTCACAGCCCTGTTTTTACACTCTGTGCTGTGTAAGTACAACTGAAGTTCTTCTACATGTTGTGGTTATTCTATAGAACTGTTAAGTAAATAGTGACTGGTTAGACACAAATATTTCGGTAGTGGAACATCCTGTGACCCCAAGCGAAATCCAACCGTAAAGAAAATGATATTTTCGGTGGCTTCTATTGGTCTTTCTCATTCAAACTGACCTCTGGTAACGTGTCGGTTCTTAAGTTTTATAGTACTTGAAAATAATAGAGGTAATGAAAATATACAAATAGATTGAAAAAGCAAGAGATATGTTTTAACTTGTTTACAAATGTAGTTTTAAGTTTTGTTAAGTCGCAAAATGATTTGGAAACAGTTAACCACTGCAGAACACTTTTTGCGGTTCTTTTAGTGCAAAACCTTTCAAAAATATTATGAAGGGTTTCAGTCACATAATAGCATAGTCGCTTACCTTCTGAAGTTGTTGTGACAAGATGCCAACGAAGAAAAGATCACTTAAGATCTCTTTCCCAAAAAAAAAAACCTATTAAGTTTGTCGACTAAAACTTTTTCAGACGTTTCGCTTGAACAATCTTGCACAAAAAGAAATGGGTGTTGCATTCGTGCTCAGTTTATAAACACGTTACATTGAAAACAATAATTATGGTAAACAGAAGTTTAGACAAAATTGTTTTGAAATGATGCCATCAGCGACAGTTCAGCTTTTGGCGGGTCCATCTTTTATTTCCCCTTTAATTAACTCCCTTCTTCCTCGACATTTTTATCGGCTTCAGTTGTAGAATGTTATTCTCTAAACCGACGCCAAAACCCTGCAGACTGTTGATTAATGAATTCCACCCCAGTTAGGAAAAGAGAAAATAAAACATAGCAGAGTATTCATGCTTTTCATCGATCCCATGACAAATATGGCATCAGTCATCGATTTCAATAGTTTTGTTTTTCAAAGACCTCGCTGCGCATAGTTTTAAAATTATACATCTACATCGTGAAGAACAGATTGATTCAGTTTCACAGTTCCTCGTCGTTTCATTCATTGTCGCAAAATATACCTTTTTATCAATCCACTATTACGCCACTTAAGCCATATTTGGGCAAGGGAATATGCAAAATTTCCCACAGTATTGCATTGTACAACAGCGCAAAAATACGGACGGAAAGCAGAAAAACAAAAAGGTTGTACAAAACCAACCGAAACTGTTGTTGCTGTCGTTTTTTTTTGTTTTTTTGTTCGTTTTTCAAGCAACAAGTCTGTGTGAGCACACCAGACTTTTTTCTGATTGTCATAAAGAACACTTTAATGGTTTCTCAACGGCACTCTCTTGACTTGAAATAATACCACGCTACTTGCAAAACTTCCTCATCGAATAAGGTGTATTTATTTACAGTTATCTATTCTGAGAAGGGACAATATTAAACTTTTTTTAAATTTAAATTAAATGTCTAATCCATACGTTTGACCTCTTGATAATGACAATGACTGAATTATCCTCAAATGTCAGTGGCAGTTGGGGAAATTCAGGGAAAAACAAGGCTAGGAGACCCTAGTATTTTCTTTGTTCCAAGCATGTGAAGTCGTCGCTCAAAGCAATCAGCGCCCATCCCGGTTAATTAGAGGCACAGTTACAAACCGAGTCTTTGTCATTTTTCAAGCGGGATAATTTTTTGGCATTTTCCAGCGCAGTCTCATATCATTTTTATATTAGTTTTGATCTTCAATTAGACAAAACTAAAGAAAAGAGATAGATAACAGATTGAAGCTGTTTTGCGTATTACTACCTTCCCTTCATGATGTGACTCATGCCTGGTACCCTGGCTCGAGTAGTCCGTCTTAAATAATCTAGAAAAAAGCTATTTCAGAACATCGACAAGATAAAGTCACCAATATCGTTTCTGTTTCACCATACTTCTTGGGTGTGCGGCCGCGATGCCTTGGATATTTTATGAGACTCTACAAGTTTGAAAAGGCCTCGCTTGTTGCCGATTTTTAATTAATAAGTTCCTTCCGCCAATTGATGGAAAAGTGCATCGCAGTGGATCCAGCGAAACCTGCGGAATCATAATGTTGCAAAAAAAGACAATTATGGAGAAATAAATACAATACCATGTTAAAATCGTCTCAAGAGAGGATGTCAGCATCCATCGAACAAATTTGAAATATTGTGGCAAGTCGCCCAAAGTTCGTTTTCTCTCCTACTTTCATATTTTGTAGCCTAATATGTTCTAATAATTGTGGTGAAGTTTTTTTTGTGAAAATATATTTTAGTTTTCGAGAAACGACTTTTTTCGTTCGACCACTCAAACATGCAAATTTTCATCGTGAATATTACTCGAATTGTGTGACCTCATGTAACGAATGTACTAGACCTACGGTATTTCTGTTAACATAATCCTTTGTTTATTGTCTAAACTTAATCCCCTGTAATTATTGAAGCTGGAAAAGAAATATATATATTTTTTGGTGAATGTTTTTGTCCGACATACTTTTTCTATGTCGAAAAGTAGCATCAAAACAAAGACCGTTTTTACAATGACCGATATGACACAATCTACTGAGCTTCAAGCTTTTAAAAGACCAACGGATGGTCATAAAGTTACTGTAAAAATTTCCTTGGGTATTTGTGTTGTTCTATCTTGAGACGAACTCAAAGTCCGGCAAAATTTACTTGATAGCGACTATGAAATATAGATGGTGCGCCTGCTTGTCGCCACCGTTAACTGTATCTACTGAAGCTCAGTAGATTGTGTCATATCGGTCATTGTTAAAACTGTAATTAGGAAATTTCAATACTTCGGTTAGAATAATCATCAAAAGGTTGATTGTTAAAAGTCAAAATTCATTTGAGATGTCACTCGAAAAATACACAAAAAAACCATGTGAGATCTCTTTCGCAAGAAACGAATTAAGTTCGTCGACTAAAACTTATTCGGACGTTTTGCTTGAACAATCTTGCACCAAAAGAAATGGGAGTTGCATTTGAGCTTATTATATAAACACGCTACATAGAAAACATAACTGTGGTAAGCTGAAGGCAAGTTTAGACAAAGGTTTTTTAAAATGAATGCCGTCAGCGACAGTTCAGCTTTTGACGGGTCTACCTTTTATTTCCCTTTAAATTAACTCCCTGCTTCTTCGACTTTTTTATCGGCTTCAATTGTAGAATGTTATTCTCTAAACGGACGCCAAAACCCTGCAGACAGTTAATCAATAAATTCCACCCCAGCTAGAAAAAGAGAAAATAAAACATAGTACTGTATTCATGTTTTTCATCGATCTCGTGACATACATGGCATTAAACATCGATGTCAAAAGTTTTTTTTTCAAAGAATTCGGTACGCGTAGTTTCAAAATTATAAATCTAGATTCAGAACAGATTGATTCAGTTTAAGAATTCCTCGCCGTTTAATTCATTGTTCCAAACATACCTTTTTATCACTCCACTTCTACGCCTCTTAAGCCGTATTTGGGCTAGGAATGTGCACAATTTCCCACAGTATTGCATTATACAACAGCACACAAATACGTACGGAAAGCGGAAAAACAAAAAGGTTGCACCCACCAAACCCAAATTAATGCTGTTGTCGGTTTCAGTTTTTTGTCCGTTTTTCAAACAACAAGTCTCTGAACACGCCAGACTTTTTTTCTGATGGTCATAAAGAACACTTTTTTGGTTTCTCATCGGCACTCTCTTGACTTGGAATAATACCGCGCTACTTGCAAAACTTCATGAGGAGCTTTGGCCCCGAATAAAATTCGCAGCATGCATTTTACAGAGGCGCTATATTTGTGTCATCAGTGTAGAGAATTACATCAACGCTTACGGCCCGTAGGTGTCTATGCGGATACTTAAACCTGTTGATTATAAGTTAAAGGTTCACCTAATAAATAATACTTCCTCTATGCTCGAATTTTAATTACAAAAACACAATAATTCTTGCATTGGAATCACTTGGCGCGATCTTATCATGGAGGCCGAAGTCTTCGATCGATTGGCTGAGCTTTCTATAGTTACTGGATCCAATCTCGACCCCAAAAAATACTTGTATGTACTAACGAAAAGTTAATGCGAAATCAGGCCAAAAGCTTTTGCAAGGAACGAATTGTTTCGTCGATTCTGCGATGACTACAATACGTTTTGTCCCACCAGCAGGTCTCAAGCGCGCCAAAAAAGGCTGTTAGTTCAACGCCAGATAACCAGACAACCTGTATGTTATATCCTCAATTGGTCTCGGTGCCGGACTAATTAGACAGGGAGAATTTCAGCAGATGGATTCGCGAGGTCTCAACATATAATCCTGTTTTTGATGCGGTAAATCAAATCGCTCTCGACCGTACACTTTAGGCGGGAAATGCCTCCAGTCGAAAAATCATGGGAAATTGCAATGATGTCTGTCAAGAATAGCCGAGCTTGACAAAGACACTAGTAAAGGATAATAATTATATAAGTTAACGGTGGATGCCTTAACTTTCAGTCAAAAGGAAGAGTCCAGACAAAGAGCGGTCTCCTGATATAAATTAGTGGGAATTCAATTTTTCGTGCCCTCCTGGGTAGTGTATACCTGAGGATTAATTGTTAACCTCTTCTATACCCTCTTGGGTAGTTTATACCTGAGGGTTATTTTTAATCTCTTGCATATCCTCTTGAATAGTTGCTTGGAATATCAAGATGAAATATTTTATGAATTCTCCCAACCTCCCTTGCGTTTCGATGATGCTATGTTAACAAGAAATAAAGTCTTCAATGGTGAAAGTTTGATGCGTGGAATGGAAAGAATGATCTGGCAATAGGCACAAGAGAGTCGGAACCGTTTGAAAGAAGACGCTTTTTTCATTGCTTATCAAATCGTTTTATTAAATGGCTGGGGAAGAATAAAATGCGATAATTAGCATACATATTGAATCGAAAGATAAATTTGAATACTCCGTGTTGACGTGTCAGATGATATTTTAAACCTTAGGCTATGCATTTTACTTGGCACGATAATGACGCTCTTGCACCATGCTGTAAAATTGATTAAGATCAGTTTGATCATTGTTTTTTACAACATTGCTTCAAGTGTTTTTTTTCTTTTTTTTTTTTGCTTTGGTACAGTATTAAGCGGGTGCAAAAGACCAAAATAACTAATTCTTGCGGAAAGACACGATGTCAATATCGTGAACGACAGTAGAATTTCCCGACTTACTTAGCCATAAACAGCTGGTTCTGACTCAAAACAACACAAGCTGCAAACCCCATCCTTTTAGCAAGATCCTCGTCACTTAAACTAAAAATTGTTCTTATCCTCTTGTAGGGAGGTATTGGTGTGAGTTTTAGCGTATACAAACTGGGAAGATAGTCTCGCTTCCTTGAGCGCGTCCTAACAGTAATCAGACCAAATATATCATGATGAAAAATTGTCAAAAATGCTCCACAACTTTAGTGTTAATGACTTTATCGAGTGAATACAAACGTTATTCACCCAAGGTTTTTTTTCTTTCAATCAGAAACGTAAGCATGTTTAAAGCGCATCTATCAAGTGCTCTAACCAGCAATCACTATATGAATATGTTCAATACGATCGCTTACGTTGTGCCAACACCATTTTAACATAGTGCATGCCCTATCTTATTCCTATGGAGCTACAATGCAAACAATAACAGCAACGGAAGGGAGGGAAATTGCACAGCCGATTTGCTTATCGGGATCTTGAAAATAAAGCTTGCGCAGGATTACTTAGTTCTGTTAAAGGTTCCCTTACCTCCTGTGTTGAAATATGTTGCGATCAAATTTCCTGTATTGGGCAGAATGTAATTTGATATCTGACATCAGCCTAAATTCTAATTTTCTTGTTGAACCACACGCTACGTAAATTTTCTAAGGCCGTCATGCGCTTGCATGAATTTAGTGTTCAGCACATGCGCATGTAGCTGAGAAAATAGGTAGGGTTTTTCTTTGGCAACTCAACGTAATCATTCTGCAAAGATATGAACTCAGTCATTGCATAATGTGCAATAAAGGAAAAGTTATGCAGTGAAGAGAAGGAGAAGTTATGCATTCTGCATCTGGTACAAAGAGCTTTTAGTCTCATTGGTCCGTTTACGTGTGTAAAAATAAAACTTTCGCGGCTTATGTCAGCAGAGTGGTCGATAGTGATGTTTATTAAACTAACGTCTTATAAAATAGTTTAAAAAACGTTGTCTAAAATCTGCCGCTCTTGTGATTTTATTAAGTCGCGGACCATTACAAGGGTGTCCACATATACTAACGGCAACTTGTGATTGAGTAAGTTGATGGGTGGTGCGATGAGAGGGATTCAATCCTGCAAAATGTCCACAGCCCTGTCTTTACGCTGTGCGCTGAGTAAGTACAAGCTTTACTACTTCTCTTGGTTATGCTTTAGAAATAAAGAAGATTATGAATTAAAAAATGAATGATGGGATATCAATATGTCGGTATCGGGGCATCCTGCTACCCTCGGCCGCTTCAAACCAGAGAGACGTAAGTCACGTGGCAAGTATTCATTTCTCTTATAACAAAACAATGGGACTTGACAACGTCTGCTCTTGAGTTTTATCATATAAAACAACTGGCTAAATGCTGAGTTTGTAACTTTTTATATAGTTTTTGCACCGTCCGCTATATCTTCTGGTCATTCCATGGAAATGTTAAGTAAATTGTGACTGGTTAGATATAGACAGTTAATTAATAAATTCCACTCCAGTTAGAAAAAGAGAAAATGAAACATAGTACCGTCTTCATGCTTTTCATCGATCTCATGATAAATTTGGCATTAAACATCGGTGTCAAAAGTTTTTTTTTTCAAAGAATTCGGTACGCATAGTTTCAATTTTATAAATCTAGATAAAGATTCATTCAGATTCATTCAGTTACACAGTTCCTCGTCGTTTAATTCATTTGCACAATTTCCCACAGTATTGCGTTATACAACAGCGCAAAAATACGGACGGAAAGCGGAACAACAAAAAGGTTGCACCCAACAAACCGGAATTAACGCTGTTGTTGGTTTTTTTCTTTTTTTCCAGTAGCAAGTCTCTGAGCACACCAGACTTTTTTCTGATGGTCATAAAGAACACTTTAATGGTTTCTCAACGGCACTCTCTTGACTTGGTATAATACTGCGCGACTCGCAAAACTTCCTCATCGAGTAGGGTGCATTTATTTAAAGTTATCTATTCCGAGAAGTGGCAATTTTGAACTTTTTTAATTTAAATTAAATGGCTAATCCATATGTTTGACCTCCCGATAAAGGGAATGACGGAATTATCTTCAATTATCTTCTGTCAGTGGCGGTTAGGTAAATTCATGGAAAACAAGGCTATAAGACGCTAGTATTTGCTTTGCTCCGAGCATGTGAAGTCTTTGCCCAATGCAATCAGCGCCCATCCCGGTTAATTCGAGGCACAGTTACAAACCGAGTCTTTTTCATTTTTCACCGCAATTTTCTTTCATTTTCATATTAGTTTTGAGTTTCAAGTAGACAAAATCAAAGGAAAGAGATACATGTCAGATTGAACCTGTTTTGCGTATTATTCTTCAAATAATACTTTTTGCAGCACGCCACCGCTATCAACATCTTTAGTTGTAAACGTTTTTTTTTCTGTTTGCTGGTAATGCTCGGCTCCATGAAAAACAGAGATTGTCTTCTTTTTTCTTTTTCTTTTTTTGTCATGCCTTGAAGAAGCAGAACAACATTATGAACAACTGGGAAATTTCACCCGGTACTTTTCGGTATTCGCTATTCACCTCCTTTGCCCTTTACATAATACTTTCCAAGTTACGTCTGCGAGTAACGCCAACCAAACGAATCCCTTTGACATGTTTTCGAGATGCAACAAGTTTTTTTCAGCCGGTTGCAGAGACACTGCATTTTTTTTCTTTCAATTTCTTTAACAATTAAAATGCTTTAGTACTAGTATATCTTGAAATCTAAAAAACTCTTTGGTCGTTTCAAAAGTTATTTTCGACATAACAATAAAATACTTTGCCCATTTTCTCTTCTACAGTCATCCTTCATTTCATGGTGGAATTGCCAGGAACAGGTGAGGCAGTGTAATTACGATTTAATATTTAAGTATCTTAAAATGAACTGAAAAAAAGGATCTGACTGAATTATCAAAATAATTAGTCAGACTTCCTGCTGGCATGACATCGTTTTGCGATTAAAAACTTTAGTTGGAAAGCAAAACAAAAAAGTCAGAGACTAACGGCGCTATTTCCCGGATTCCCCAATTTCCACTTTTAAAACCTTGCCTAATTCTAATTTTTCCTTCGGTGAGGTAGAGGGTTTTGATGGCTATTGTTTTTTTTATCATTAATGGTATATTTTTTTTTCTTCTCCATCTTTATCGTTAGTACTATTTTTATCATCAGTATACATTTTTTCGTTTATTTATTTATTCCTTTGTCTCCATCATCAGAATTATCACTATTGTTACAATCAGTATACATTTTTTTCGTTTATTTATTCCTTTAATTTTTTCCCATAGAGTGCCAAGCAACCTGTTTCAAAAACTCATCCTACATATTTTCGAAAAGCGGAAAAGATTGGGTTGACAACGGGATTGTCTGTTATGACCAGGGAGGTTACTTAGTCTCCATCGAAGCTGAAGAAGAATGGCAGTTTATCAGTCATGAGATTCAAAAGCGTGGTACTTCGAATACTAGTGCGTGGCACATTGGTTTAGAGAAGAATCGCGGAGTTTGGACTTGGAAGAGTGGAGAAAAACTAAATCTTTCGAAATGGCGAGATTCTCAGCCAGATGGTAACGACAAGTACGCGGAAATATCTAAGAATGGAGGCCTCTTTAATGGTATCTCTCGAGATGATAAAAACGCCTTCATTTGCGAGATGCCCGGAGGTAAGATCACATTCCAACCGTGAAGTATATTATGTGCTGAAACATTAGCAGTCTTGCACTTGTGTCAGGAAAATTTCTTTTGCTTCTTAAAAGTAAAAATGTTGTTCACATAATATGCTCGGCTCACCTAACTTGTACGTGTGAGCGACGAATGAACTTTTAAGCGTGTATCAGTAGTTTAACATAATGGCCATGACAAAAACTGGGGACATATGTTTCGAAAAAAAATGATCACCCTGGGATTTTCCCTTTTTTGCATCGCCTGCAGCTGGAAAAACAGCGATGGAAACTGTACATTTCACAACTTTTGTCGAGCGCGCTGAGATTGGGATGATTTAACCAACGGAATTTTCCCTTGCCACAAGTTACAAGGCATGATCACTGACGTCAGTGAGTGAATCCGTGTTCTTTTAAACATAACGCATCGAAGTACGGTTGCCCAAGGTCTTGAGTACCGGTACTGAAGACAGAGTGCACAGTTTTTCCCGACCTTAGCTTATGAATAACAGTTCTTTTTCTTTTAAACTCAACGAAATATTTTCCAAAAGAACCCTAATGATTTAGGGCTGTAATTACGGCAAGATCCTCCATGAACTGAACAATTTTTGAACGAGTAAATGGTAGTTGAAACAGACTGAGGTAATGCAAATTAAATAGGGGCTTTACCGAAATATTTTTATTTGTGTAATGGAAAAGGTGATTTAAAAGGCTTCCAAACAAACTTTGAAACTTTTTTTTTAACAAGTATCTGTCACAACCTGACACCTGTAAAGAAGAGAGCGTGTAAGAAACAAAAGTGCATGCACGTTTTAAAAAAAGAAAACAACAACAACATCAACGGCACTGGTTTGGCAAACAAACTTAAGTTCAATGTCTGTCACGGGAATTTTTTCTTTAAAAACGGTCAATGATCTTACAGAAAGTATTACTCACTTCCATCAACTATTGATGAGCGAAGTATAGCTCTGTTCAGTCGGTAAATGGAAAGTAATTGTAAATTAATTTAAATCTGTTTCGAGATTGAGGGAGTTTGCTCGTTTACTTGGTGCAATCGCGTGTGTAAATCTGGTCTTTTGTCAAAAGTGGAATTTTAATGCCGCTTTTTCTCGTTGATTTCCTTCATTTTCTGTTGTGAAGTTTACGGTACAAATGTCCATATTGAGCGGACTTACAAAGACTTACCGAAAGCGTATTTAAAGTATAGAATTGAAGATGTCGCTCACTGTTTTTTAATGAATAAATTGTTTGAACGATTTCAGATATAAAATGAATGAAAACCCCATCAATTAATTCAATTTTAAACAAATACGTTACGTTCTAACTTCCTGAGTTACTTCTAGTGAAGGATCTAGGTTAATTACAAACGGTTTTTATGCCGCGTGTCAACCCATTTAATGGCATATTTGCTACCAAAAATCATTTTAAAACCAATTTTTTTTGCCGGCAGCCACAGTGACTTGAGAAAGAGAAGGAGAGGATTAATAAGTAATTAATCAGCTTGATTTGCTTTTAAGTGATTTACGTAAAAATACTTCTCAGCTGGCAAAGCGAAATATATTTATGAAAAAAGGCAACGAAGCTAAGGTTGTAGCTAGCGACTCGAGCAAGCGTTGCCGTGCCTGAGCAGAGATAAGAAAATCCGGACCGCATTAAGAACCACAAAGATTGCAGGACTCGTTACCGTGCCTTCTTAGAAAAACAAATAATAAATACAGCTCTTTTGGGAGAAGTTTTCGGGAAAAAGCGTGTCAGAAGTGCAAGCAATAACCTTGACAGGTATTGTGGGTGGCTTTCAGGTCATGGTTAGACGAGCTCAGGATTTCAGGGAAATCTGAGAAAATGTCATTTTAAGGACGAGTCATCACGGGTTTGAACCTGTTTTTAATACGACTGACTTTAAATTCCAAACTGCATGAAAAACGGAAAAAAAAGTACAAGCAAACCCTAATTAATTTATCTTTACTTACTTTACATGTCAATGTTGATTATCGCCACCTAGATAATCTTTTGATTTTGTCGCATGTACTTTAAATTGTTGTTTTTGCTTTTTCCACAACCTTTCCCATAACAACTGTGTGCGGTGAACTGCGTATCTCCAGTTGCACATTTATAAGAACTTACATTCACATTTAATTTTAGGTTTCTTAAGTCTGTTCAGATGGGGGAGGAAGAATAGGGGGCGGGGTGAGGGTGGTGTCAGCTCCACAAGGAAATAATTAATTTTCAAAATCTCGACTACCAAAATTACATGAACTCACAGATAATCTTAGCTGATGTGAAGTTAACTAATTCAGAAAAGCAGGTTAGAGATGGCGGACGCCGTAAGGAAGAAAGATGTATAGTATTAATTGACAATGATCAAACACGAACTGGAGGTGTTAAAAAAATAAAAAAAAAAAGAAATCATATAAAAAAAAAATCATAAAACTGTAAAAAAAAAGGAATTATATGAAAAATAAGTCCCGTTTTCTTTCTCATTTATTTTTCTCCTTTATTATGATTGTGATTTTAATCTTTTTATGTCATCATCATTATTATTATTTATCACTTTTATTATCAGTATGATAATTAGTATTTTTGCTTTTATTTTTATCATTTTGTAGAATGCCTAAATATAACTTTTAAAAACTCTTGCTACATAATTTCGGTGCACGAAACGGGAAGGTCCTGGCTCATGAACAGAATAGTCTGCCAAAGCCAAGGAGGGGACCTAGTTTCCATTGAAACCGAAGACGAATGGAATTTCATCAATTACCAGATTCAAAGGCGAGATATTAAGCGCTATGGAGAAACATGGAGTATTGGTTTAACAAAAAGGGCCGGGAATTGGACTTGGGTGAATGGAAAACCGCTGACTATTTGCAAATGGGAACAAGGGGAGCCAGGAGGTGAACACGACGCGGCTTTCATGTACAAGGTGTCCAATAATGGGAAGCAGGGCGTGTTTGGTGGTTTTAATGTCACAAGTATAGGATATCACCACGGTTATATTTGTGAGATTTCCGAGGGTAAGTTGTTATTTTTGTTGTTGTTTTGTTTTGTTTTTTCTGTTTGTTTGCTTTCTTTAATATTATTTTGAGGAAACTAACGGCAACAGAAGCGCTTAGGCATCATAAAAACATTATTTGATATCGTTTGTGGAACTTATGAAAGGATTTACATAAACAGACAGTCAGAATCAAGTTTACACTAGCGTTTGAATGAATGAAAATATGTTTGAAACGATATCAATTAACGTTTTCACGATACATATGTCTAACTTTTAGTTTTGTGAGCAGAGGAAAATTACAGATGGTTCTGTTACCAGTAATAACAGTAAACTTTCAATTATCATTTATTTTCATGCAGTTAATTTATTGTTTCGATTGAACAAAATGATGATGAATACCAATTGCGAAGAAATATCAGTCCAATTGCTTTTTTATATAACAACGTGTGATGACGTGAAGTGCGTTATCTTTTGCAAAGAGCCATGCCAGGGACTCATGTCTGTTGAGATACATGCCAATTATCTTTTTAGAAAACGAATACAAAAGACTTGCAAATTTATTTTTTCTTCGCATAGCGGAATCAGTTCTGTGTTTATTCTATTTTATTTTTATATTGCTGTAGTTCGAAAAGAAGGTTTGACATTTGTAATGTATACATCTCATTTTTCGAACTTTTTGAGCTTTAAGTTAATTTTTTCACATAATTTAGCCTGTTTTACCTCTAAACCTCAGAGGTTGGTGCCCAGCATTAGGATAGGGAATACGTTCCCATTTTTTCCACTGGGTCTTCTGGGTTTCTTGTCACGCGTCGGCACACAAAATGTTTTTTTGCGCGAGAAGTAATTCAGTTGTAACTAGTTGTTTATCGTACTCTGTACCTTTGTCGGACGGCATGAAGCACTCATGCTCCTAGTTCGATCTGCACACCCCCTCCTTGTGTATGAGTCGTGAATTAAGATAGGAGGTAAGTTGTTGAGCGTGTGCGTTGTGAGAAAAAGAGCGGAAAAGACATATTTAAACTTGAAATGATACAACAAGTTAAATGCGACCCTTTCATATCCCGATAACTCTGGACTCTAATCGACGAGGCTCTTGCAAAAGCCACATACCACTACTCTTATCAGTTGAGTCCAAAGTTTCTGGTTAATGTTATTCTTTGTGCACGGCCCCCTCATGTCATAATATCATTTACGAGAAAACAATACCTAAACGCTGTGATATTGTTACAGGTTATCTGAATGTTATGATTTCATTAGTGCAACATAATACCCTAATGCGGTAATGTGATTTTTAGTCTTTTCTTCTCATAGTAGCATTAACAATGGGGATGTTCGAAGTATTTGTAATGTATTCCAATAGCGTCCGTTCGTTTAGCACACTTCGGGTGAAGTATTTCGTAACAGTGGCGACTTATGGTGTTATAACACATTTAGTAAAACCTGCGTTGAAAGGAAATCAAAAAGGTCCTCGCTAGCGTCCACTTCTTATAAAATATCCGTTTCATTCAAGTTTTGTAAATTGAGTAACGATGACAAGCTTGAATTACGAACCTTTACGCCCTTTGCGTTTCGTGTCACTCGCTACCCAATATTTTGAAAAATAGAAAAAAACTTGTGCCAGGAGGAAAACTCTACACAGTAAAAAAAAAAAGCTCGGTTGACATGTCGTTCTAATCGAAGATTAACATCCTCATCCATCTTAAGTAGCAACATCGCCACCGCTCTCGCCATCGCCGTCGCTGGGGCCATTGCCGTCGCCAGGGCCATGGCCGTCGCCGTCGCCGTCCCCGTCGCTGTCGCCATCGCTGTCGCCGTCGCCGTCCCCGTCGCTGTCGCCATCGCTGTCGCCGTCGTCGTCACCGTCACCGTCACAGCAAGGTATGATACTATATACTATACACTATATCCTATGTACTCAGGTATAGCACTTAACTGTCATGGCCTAGCTTGCAGCGCGTGCAGCATTGCCCATACCTATGAAAGTTAGAAGTAACTTATCAACCCAAGTATCATAGTAGCGTTAAAAACGGGGACGTTCGAGGTATTTGTAATGTATTCCAATAGTGTCCATTTGTTTAGCACACTACGGGTTAAGCACTTCGTAACAGTGGCGACTTATGGTATTATAACACATTTATTAGAAAACTGAAACTGTCTAAATAGGCAGGAGAGCCAAAGCGTGAGGGATCTGTGGCTCACATATGCAAGCAGACTATTAAAGGTAACCAGAGCCTATTTTGTGGCATTCATGGCTCTGAGAAATTAGCTTATATTTGCGAAATTCCCAAAGATAAGACAAAATTACTCTTTATTATTGATATTGAATTAGGTTAAGGTACGCTAAAAGCGCTCATTAACTGTAATGCAAATATTACCTATGGTTTGTATACTTACCATTGCTGTTATAGTAAGCGGAACTCATGGAGCCTCTGGCAATCAGGATAAAATTTTTACGTGGATAAATATTTCACGATACATATTTCTCACTTTTAATCTTGTGGACAACGAAAAGTTAGAAGATGCATAATTTCTGACAGTTCTTGCACCTAACCATCACTTGGACCCCGTATCAATAATAGTAATATATAGGACTGAGTATAATCCAATTCGGTCTGCAAGCATGCGAGTGGTAAAACCAATTAATCATAAAAATTACAATTTCTGAGAAAAGAAGAAACATTGTCATTGTTGAAGTGAGAACATTGTCCATTTTGAAGAAAGCCTTAATTTAGGAGTCTGTACACTGTACACTGTGTGGTGATTTAAACTAAAGTTGTGGGTTATTGATTCGAACTCAACTTTAAATGTGACTGGTTGATTTGAACAACAACTTTGAATGTGATTGTCTCATTAAACCGTCTGGTAACAAACTGTCCGATAAAAACTTGGCATGTGACTTTTAGAAAATAATAGAAGTTAACTGTGGGTGCTAGTTTCAATGCGATGTAGAATATTCAGAGTACAGAATATACTGACTATTATGAGCCTTCCATTGATAAAGTAATCGGAGAAAGCGATTCAATTATTTGCCGTCCTTTCCCGAGTTTAGAAGTTATTTGTAAGAGGTGTGAAGACAGTTTTAGAGCTAAATATTACAAAATAAAAAAAAATTTTCAATTAAAAAAAAAAAACCTGAACCAATTTGTTTCAATGAATATAAATTGAGCTTAAAATGTAGTATAGAAAACAATATGGGAAAAAATTGTATCTGAGAACATTTCTTTAGTAATTATTGTTAGCGTTATTTGTGTCGATTTCAGCTGCACCACCATTGTTCTCATTCAAAATTGCAGAAAAATCTTCACCATCCGAATCTATAAGGCCACAACCCACTCCATCGCCAGTTCTGTGGTCATCATTGTTTCCATCGCGTTCGCCGTCACGATCACCGTCATTGTCTGTGTCGCAGACGCCGTCGCAGTCGATGCCGCAGTTGTTGTCTCCATCACTGCCTCGTCCACCATTTCATCTGCTATCTCAGTCGCGGTTTCCGTCTTTGTTACAGTCACCTACCAAATTGCCTTCCCAATCGTTTTCTCAGTCATCGCCACAGTTGCCTTCTCAGTCGGCGTCACATTCGCCGTCTCAGTTGCAATCGCAATCTCTTTGGCTATCAACGTCCCAGACGCTTTCTCAGTCACTGTCGCAGTCGGCATTTCACTGGACGTTTCAATCAGCTGCACAAACATCTTCACCATCTAAATCCATAAAGTTACGTCCCAATCCATTATCGCCGCTGTGGTCATCATCCTTGACATTGTTTTTGCTGTCACAATCACCGTCCCTGTCGATGTCTCAGTCACCTTTTTCACAGTCACCTCAGTCACAGTCTCAGTTTCCTTCGTTGCGGTCACCTCTTCACTTGCTTTCGTCCGTGCTCTCGCCATCGCAGTCATTTTTGCCATCGACATCATCATCGGCGTCGCAGTCAACAAGGATTCAAAAGCTGGTGTGTAATTTTTGTTTTTTGTTTTTGTTTTGTTTTTTTACTTTTAGGATCCTCATACTCTATAATTATAACTGTTATTTCCCTTATTTACCTCAGGCGGCTGAATATGTTTCTAAACTTAGCAGAATGAATATCACCAACGCCAGTTCCTTACAGGTATTTCATTCTTCTAATTTCTATACGCAGTTATGGAACTGAAGTTCCAGTCAGTATGTTTTGAATGTTCAAACGGAATCCGCAAATACGAATTTTTATTAAGCGTATAAATCATTTTTTGTTTGTTTGTTAGTTTTTCTGCTTTCGTCTCATATTGCTCGTGGTAGTAAAAGATTAATGGCTCATAACTTTTTACTTGATTAAGACGTTAACCTGTATAGTTTTTCTCGCCTGTAAGAAAGCTATTTTAGGAATTTTTATAGATAAATTATCGTTATCAGTATTATTATTATCGTAATTACCGGTATGATTGTTATTTTTTTTTTAAATGCGTAGACGAAAACTGAATTATCTATCCTCCAAGTAAAATATTTTGATTTCCTGGTCTAGTCGATCTCTAACCTGTGCACATGCATTTGTGTCCGAAATTGGTTGGCTCTCTCGCTTGAATAATTTTCTTATCTATTTGTAATGATTTTTTTTTATTTTCTTACCACAAATGCTTAGCACCTTACCTAAACAAAAATATTTCATGTCATTACAGGAAGCCATAGCGGTTTTGGAAATATTCATCACAAAAGCTCGTAACCGCGCCCCTATAACAGATGAGATTGAGACAAGAAGAAGATCCACTTTTAAAGTGGCAATCGCCTTTGAAGAATTTGCTCTTAAATACAGCAAGCTCCACCTGACTGGAACAAGGTCCTCACAAGTGATCGACAGCCAGACAATGGGTGAGTTTAAACAGCGTATAATCTATAGGCCTTGATGATGTAGTAAATTGATATAGGTTACTGAATGCGAAGCTTTATTGCTGGATCAATCGATCCATTCAGTCCTTCCATTGACTATTTGTGTTCATCAATCATTATGGAATTGGATGATAATATCCAGCGATCTGAACCCTTCAAAATGCCGACGTCTTGTCATCAATTACTTTACAATATTTAAAGGATTGCGCTGTTGAGAGGTAAAGTAAATAAAAGCGTTTATGCAACTATGATATACAGACTGTATTTTCAGTCCAGCAAGTGTCGTGAAATTATTAATACCATCACCTGTTGTTTTCTTCGTTAGTGCTGGGTATTCATAAAGCCTACCACCAAAATGCAAGTGACTTCTACTTTGAGGATGAAGAATTGCAAGGAAACCTAAATGTTTCGTCTGCAAATTTTGCGAAATCCGGTTGGTATCGACTGCAGTGTTTACTCCTCAATGGATAAGTACAATTCCCTGTATTTCCCTTACAAATTTACGTGGTACTGAAGTACAGCTGCGCATATACATAGTTCTAAGTTTGTTTGTTTGTTTACACAGTACATTTGATTCAGTTATCTGAAGTTTCGTGAAAGACCATGTTCTGGCTTGATTTTCTTTTCTTCCTCAATTTCTTTTTTTAAGTTTCACTGGTTGTTGGGATTGTGTATAAGGATCTCCACGAGCTACTGGACACAAATCAAACCATCAGAAATGAAGCAGGCGAAGCCACAAGGTGAATTTTAACTTCTCTAAACTTTTAAACAAATTGTTTCTTCCGCGGAAAACAAAGAAATGCATTGCATTCAACCAACAAAATTTCTTAAATTTTTCAAAGCAGTATTTCGTGGTCCCTGTGTGAATCAATTACTATTTTCGGTGTCAAGGAAATCAGCTTAAAGTAGCACAGTAAAAGCTCCTTGGTTACCATGGTTACCGTATCGTCAAAAATTGTCTAAAAATTATATGATTCAAAATATACAAAATTATGATTTTCTTGTCTTTTTTTGACAGGTATTTGAACTCCAGGATAATGGCCGTGGCTATGGATCCAAAACCAAACAAACTGGAAGCGAATGTCATGTTAAAGTTTAGAAACCTGAAGGTAAGAACACGATTAAAATTGGTATGAATTGCGCTACATTGTGTTTATTTATTCCAAGGAAATAATACACATTTTCAGGTTGATGAAAGAGAAAAGACATGTGTATTTTGGAGGGGCTTTAGCAAAAGGTAACAAGCTGAAATATATTACTACCTTGTTCTAGAAGTTATGCAAGCTAATCTTACGTAATGTTTGTTAACTGCTATGAATTTTTTGTTTGTGAAGGAAACACCAATCAGCTCTTGCAGCAGGAAAAACCAAAAAAATTTCGACAACATACGAGTGGAAAAGCCCCCAGTTGATTATTATGCCGGCATGACTTTCCCTTAAGTTATCAATTATCCGTCACTGTCAATCTGATACTTCCTGTTTTGAAGCCATTTCTATCTGCATTTTATTCGTTTTCATTTGCGGTTGTCGCCTTTTTTCGCCTCTGCCATGGTCTTACATACTGTTGCTGGCAAAATCGTTTTGTTTACCGTAAAAGTAAAAGTTTGCCTTCTGTTTTTTCTGTTTTTCCGTTTTTCAATTTTCTTCACATAAGGTAAGATTCAGTTGTGTTTTACTAGCCTGGATCGTCAATATACCTTTTCATCACATTGTAACAGTTAGAATATCAAAGCCGACGTCATGAGTAGCACGTATCAATTACTGAATAAAATGGAAAGTGGTCAACTTGGTCTCGAGGCTACGATTATAATGAGGAAGATAGCAAGTTGACCTTTTGGTAACCAAAAGTCTTCTTCAAAATTTTTTTTATAATATTGTTGTTATTGTTTTAATTTTGTTGTGTTATTTTTTTTAACGTTGTCGTTATTTTTCCAGCTCAGAAGGATTTTCAGGGAGAGGATGCCATGTGGTTGCATCGCAAAGCAATACAGAAGAAACAGTGTGCAGCTGCAATCATTTGACTCATTTTGCTGTCCTACTTGACTACAACGGCAGCTCAGGGGTAATGGACTAATGTTTACCTTACCTTCACTGGTGGTAATACAATTCCATTCAGGTGATTGACACATTTCTAATTCTTTTCATGCGATTTATGAAGCAGCTCACTGAGGAAGACGAAACTGTTCTGGAGATTATCAGCTACGTGGGATTAAGCCTGTCAATCATAGGAATAATTTTGACAGTTATTCTATATTCCTTCCTTACGTAAGTGCTACAGCCAGAAATTTTGAAACTTTATATTATTTTAAAGATGTCAGACGTAAGTAAGACCTCTTCGCAAAAAGACAGACACTCAGTTAATGCATATTGAAACAACTACCTGTTGGAACATAAAGTTACTTTCCTTTTTTTTGTTCGGTTTTGTTTTGTTTTAGTCTGCTTGTTTTTATTTGTTTGTTTCTCTAGAGATGTTCACCAGCCTCTGTCACAAATACGATTGAGTCTTTCTGTTGCCCTCGGAGCTGGACAATTTATTTTTCTCGTCGGGATAAACGCCACAAAAAACAAGGTAAGCGACTTCTTCATCCATTGATGAACATTTCTTTAACGAGACTCAAGACGAGCATTAAGAAGTACACCAGATCTCTTTGAAAAGATGCATGAAAAGTAGTCAACTTTTTTTCCTCTCTTTCAGGCCTCTTGTATTACAGCTGCAGCTTCCATGCAATATTTCCTGATGGCTTCGTTCTGTTGGATGCTGGTGGAGGGATTTTACCTCTACCTCTTTGTGGTCAAAGTTTACAACATCACCGAAAAGATGCACATGTATCACGTCATGTCATGGGGTATTTTCATTTTACCTGTTTTGAATTGTTTGACTTCATGATCACCTGAATCGACTTGCATTGACATCCTACTTATGTTTAGGTTTACCCATCGTCATGGTCGGTATTACATTGTGCATCGCTGCTGGGAAAGATGGAATAGAAAGCTTCACTAGTGATAAATAGTAAGAGAATCAAACAACAGTTAGTTAGTTATTTTTTCTCCTTCTCCACACTTCCTGTCTCCCACAAAAATGTATTTTTTTTTAAGTACAACTCTTTTTGCACAATCTTGTCTTTTTAGTTCGTTTTCATTTCGTAGATTTTTGTGTCCCTGTGTTTTTATCCAGGTTTTGTGTCTCTGTCTCTGTCTTTCGTTCTGTCTCCCTCCCTCCCTCTCTTCTCTTTCTCTGGGTTACTGGGTTAGAGGATTATTTGCAGCAAATATATGTTTATCTTTTTTTCTCTCCGTTTCTCGTTTAAAGTTGCTGGCTATCTTACACAAACAACCTCATCTGGATATTCGCCGCATTTATGGCTTTTGTTGAAGTGGTGAGTCTACAATTAGTCAATCCCTTGCATTTTCCTTTTTCATGCCAAGACTGACCACTGGTGGAGATTGTCTCTCTCGTTCCCGTGCTTACTACAAAACGAAAAGCATATTCCTCTTTTCTACTACCAGGCTCAAAGCTCACAACCTTTCCAACTCCGTTTACACCCACTATGTATTCAGCATTACTCGTCTTAGCAACAAGCACTCTGCCAACATTTGACATTCCTTGTTTGTTTCAGCTCAACATTTTGATACTCGTCCGAGTCATAAAAGAGATGACCACGCTAGTGCAACCTATGGGGGAAGACAATCATAATAAGCAGATACGGTTAGATTTAAAATTTGCTGTTAGCGAGATATTTTAATCAGTGGAGGGAAAAAGTTGAAGAAACGTGAACCAATTGCTGAAGTATCTAATTGTGAGATATTTACCTCAGCTCCACACTAGTTAACATTAAACACAGAGTCATCAGTGTGGGTTAGGGGTACTGTTAAGTGTTTTTACCCTCTCTAAATAATGCCTATTAAAAAATGAGAAATTAAAGGAAACAATCGTCAAAATAGTTCAAACTTTTTTTTAATGTTATCGTTATTCCGGCAGACTTGGCTTTAAAACATGCGCGGTGATGATTCCACTGATGGGTATAACGTGGCTATTCGGTCTTTTGTCGCCATGGCACAAAGCTTTCGCCTACATTTTCACCATCTTTAACTCTACTCAGGTGAGTATTCGGTCTTTAGTCGTCATCACAAAAAGCTTTCGCCTACATGTTCACCATCGTCAATTCTACTCAGGTGAGATTTTAATGAAAATGTCGGAAATCTGATCATCTGTTTGGAAACTTGAATGTCCAAACTACATTCTTACATTAGTCTGATGATATTTCCCGTTCCAAGGGAACCTTGTCGACAAGAGAGGATTTACTTCTTGGTTTTTGAGATCTGCAACTTCCCTTAATTTACTGTTTTACCCTTTTTTACGACGATTTCAAGATATAGATTACATGATGTTTGCACTACATCAAACTTTTTAAAGGACTCGCTACCATCTCTAAAAAAGGCTGACCTTAAAATAATTTTCTGTCCTAGGGATTCCTGATTTTTTTCTTCCATTGTGTGCGAAACAGCCAGGTAAGAAAGATATCAAACTGAGGAGGTAGATCAAGTGAATTGTGAAGACTTTAGAATCGCTAAGCTTTGGATGGTTAAGAACTGATACTTGTCTTATGTAACTCAATCATCGTTATTTTTTCTGCGATTTTTTCCTGCCTCCAACTTGCTGGGATTCCAATTGATGTGTACATTTCCATAGATATACATTTGCACATGACATTTCCGCTTATCACGACAAGTTTGTCTCATTTAGGAATATTCTTTGTTTTGCGGAAACGCGCTCGAGTCGATTTTCAAAGACGGGAGGCCAATTCGACAAATGCTCATCTTAGTGACATGCGAACGATAATGCGTGTTAAAAGAGAACGGAAATTTGTCACGACTCCCTTCTTAATTCTGCTTTTCCTAATCATCTCCCTAATTCCATACTTTGCATCAATTCTTGTTGAGGCGAACTGTTCTGGTTGTCGCGGAAAGAAATGGCTTATTGTGCAGAGAGAATCTTCAGTGGTATTCTTATTTCTAAATTCAACTGTGAGCCCGTTATTGACAACATTTCGGATCAACGAGTTGAAACATTCCTTAAGAATTGTCATCCGCGTGCAAAGACAGGAAGATGTAAGTAGTTTTGGAAGTTCTGTCCAACAGAAAACAAAGAGGAATACAGCCTCCGTTTAACTGGCTTAACTCTACTCTGATCTAAAGAGTCTATCAACAAGCCAAACAAAGGATTCCTCTCAAGTTGCAGAAATAAAACCCTAGTCAACCTTGTGAATAACAACCACAGCAAGTTCCGTTTCTATGGTCGAATAACCCAAAAACAATGCTATTAAAAGGAAGTTCCTGAGCAAGCTATACCGCACACCAGGCTCAAAGCTAATAGAGTCCTTTACTCGCCAGCAGTGACCTTAAACAAACCACGACGGGGACGGTAGTGAAAACGAGGCAAACCAAAAGCTTTTAAGGGGCAACACATAAGCTTTTAAAGAGCAAAGCAGTAGCTGTGCGCATGTGTTTTATGATCTTTTATATTCCCTGACCGGTCTTTTCAAACCAACAAGGTGGAATTATCACATTTTTTGCGGTCTGAGAACGGAACCCGCGGGCGACATATCATAATTTTTTTTTTAATTCAACGCTGCTTACAAATACTTTGTTGTGGCTGCTTTAGGATTGTCGACAAATGGCGCCATTGTAGCGACGTCAAACTCATTATTTCAATTGAGAAATTCATTAGAAAATTATGAATTTTTTCGTCTTTAGAGAACTAAGTTAACTCTTCTGCGTTGTCGTCCAGTCTGTTTAAGGCCTTTTACGCCAATTCTCCACCTCGACTGTTCTATGCACAACTTTATTTGGTGAGCTAGCTAAGGTATTATTAGGCTCATAACGTATATGACAGTAGCATGTCACCTGTTCGCAGTTCCGATTTTTCGATTGGATATCATTACCCTATTAGCTCGATCATGAGGAACTTGTTTGTAAACAAGGCCACATGCTACGTTTTTTATGGAATTAGGGCTGAGGTTTTGCTGAAATTAACTAAGGAGTATAAACCTGAAATTCTGCATGAAATGAAACACTGGAAAACGACCTAGCGCGCGGCTAGATAGACTGATGGTAATTTTTGTTATTTGTGTCCCGTGAGATCTGTATCACCTGAGAATATCCTCAATATGCTTTTACTTACGTAAATACTTATGGATGACGTTATATAAACTGCCATAATCATTCAGTCCAAGGTAATTTCAATACTAAAGAAGCAAAAACTCCTAAAAAATGATGAGAACGCGGTTTCTTCGTACTTCTACGGAAAATCGAAGGTAGCGAAAGAAAATGATACCTCTCTGACAATCCAATTGCAAACTACTTAAGAATTATTCATTTTTTGCAAATAATTCCCCAGACCAAGTCGAGGAGGAAAATTGTTGAATATCATTTCTTTCTGTCATTCTTTCACCTTAAGACCCGCACTATTTATCAAAATAAAATTTTCCCGATCCCCTTATAAGGCTCTGTTGTATTCAAGTATTCCCCCTCTGTTGGAGACGACTGATTCACCTTCCGACGCCTGACCTTGCTGTCAAATGTTCCACCATTTCAGGTACAGGGATCTCGTTGGCATTATTATAATAATGTGACATTGATCCTGTTTATCGAAAAGGCAGTGTTTTGAAGGCATCTTGTGTACTTGAAGATGAGAGCATGGGGCAGATGGGAAATATTTCAATCCTTGCCATTCGCCTAAGAGTTGCTCAAAATATATTTAATTTCTATCTTAGCACCTACTTTAATTGGAGACTTATCAGCTTAACATACGTTAACCTTATCATTTGCAGTAGGCAGTCAAATATAATAAAAGTTGGAATGAACGCTTTATTCAACCTGCCTAATAAAAACGTTGGTCGATGCAATATTTTGCACCGCGTTTTAATATAAATACAAGGAGTATACTACCTAGAGCTCAACATCGCAACATTTAAGACGTTCATTTTTTTTTTGTTGTAAAACCTGCTTGTGGATTAGTGAATTGTTTACCAAATAAATAAACTAAAAGGCCGCATATTCGTGGACTTAAAAGTCATTACATAGATTCAGCGTCTTTTCTGAACCCTATGGGAAGAAAATTAAAAGCAGGTGTAATAACGCAGCTAACCTTCTCCATTACTGCGTATTTGCCCTTGGAAATGAACAGGCTAAAACTCATTAGTACACTATCATCTAACAGGTAATTAGATAAATATTACCTTGTATCCAAAATCTCACGACATAATCGTTCATTATCAATTACTGCCAATCTTAAATTTACTGGACTCACTCTTGTTTGGAGAGTTTCAATGGGTTGACGGCAAACGGTTTAAGTTCGCCAATTTTACAGCTAATATTTTTTTCCCTTGCGATTTAAGAGGAAAAAAATAACGGATAGGTTTGTTACGACTCACGGTTAAAATTTGTCGGTTTTTACGCCTAACGTTCGTGTGTTCGTTCACGAATGTGTAATGAATTTCTCTGTTTTTGTTTTGTTTTTTTGAATATCCTAAGGACGCTATAAATTATCATTGGCTTTGAAACATCCACAACACAAACATAATAGCTGGCAAACCCTATAGTTTTAGCGTCGGTGGAAACACACTCCTTTTACAGAGTCTTTCAGTTCGTTAACACGAAAGGTTGTGAGGCAAGGATTGACTAAAGAGTTGAATAACAAGAACACGACTGATGATTCTTTGAGTACAAATAGCCACTTTTGTCCATGACAAGCGAGACAGTTTGCCTCCAGAATAACTGTTATGAAATAAGGTACAAGCGATGATATTAGAAACAGCAAAATTAACAACGATGTTATAGCAATTTTCCGTTCATTTTTGGCGTTGTCGACCCTACGCATGACGCAAAGTGCTGGTTCACCACGCATTTTGTGTTGTCTTGGAATACCAACCCGAGAACGTTTTCGTAGAATCATGAATATTCCGGCATAACACACAGAAGTCGTTGCAAGAGGAAATGTCGTATGCAGATGTATATCTATGGACACATAGGTATCAATTGAGATTCCGGTAAGTTGTAGCAAGGAAAACATTGTTGAGAAAGCAATAATACTCGCATTGCACAGAATAAGGTGTTTTCGCTTGACCTTGTTGCGATAGAAGAGAGGAAAAGTTACTGATATAAAGCGATCCACAGACATTGCTGTTACCAATAAGATAGAGCTGTTGACTCCCGTGTATCCCAACAATTTAACGACGTCTCCATCCTTTGGTAGCGTTTTGTCTCCAAAGGCGCAGGAAAATCGCATTACGGCTTCTCCAGTGCAAACCACACTTCCAGAAAATAAATCAGCTAAAGAAATGAAAACGAGAAATACAGCGAAGGATTTTCTGAAACAGCGAAAAGGATTTTTGTACAACGCAATCAGAACCAAGATGTTTGGAAGTGATATCAAAACCGAAAGCAAAATGAAAGAAATTCCAGTCCCAAGACAAAGAGACTTCTCGAATTCCCGATCCATGGAAAAGAAAATGATTCCTTCCTTCTTTGCTGCTGTAGTGTAGTGGTAAGAGCGTCACAATTATCATGAAGTAATTAACAAATTCCTCCTCTTTCTTTCACTTTGTTTGCCTGCGGGATATTGCTGAAGTTATTGAATTCATAACAACTAAATTTCACCTGCCGTTGACGTATTAACAAGCGCAGAAAATTCCCAAATCTGTTAATTAAAAAAAAAAAAAAAAGACACACACACACACATGAACAAGATAGGATCAAATACTGCTGTTGATTGGTGAAATAACGTGCATCTTTTTCGGAGTGTCCATTCCTGAGCTCAATATTCATATCCCAGATAATTCTATTTGAGTCCTCGAAAAATTTCTCTTAGTAACTTCGTAACCTTCCTTCCTTTGTTTTAGTCTAGTATGTTAAATTTGTTTACATTTTATATTTTCTTGTAATCACAACCACTTTTACAGAAAGTTTATCTACGTGCAATAGACTTCCAGCGAGATCAGTGTAAATTCCGTTCCCTTCAAGCGTGTAAACTAATAACGAATATTTATGTTTTTCTACAAAGTTTAAGCTTGTATTATTTACGAAAGGTATAAGTTCGCTATCAGACTTATTCTAACTTTTTCAAGTCAAATGGACTGTATGCTAATCTACATTTTAATCCCTTTCAATTTGGTAAACGACTTCTCCTTTCACAGGTTTTAAAAAGTTAAACTTGATTTGGTGCAGTCAAACAGAATTCGCTCATGTTAGGAGTCACTCGTCATTCGCTAAATTAGTCATCGATTCAGGCCGTTTTCCCACGCGAAAGGGACTTTTAGTTTTGGAAGTTGGAGCTGCCTAACTAAACCTGAAGTAGCCATCACTCATCGGATACTTTACACACTTAGCATTCTTTTCAAATTTTTTAGGTGGACTCGATATTCATAATTTCTTCAGAGTTCACTTCCAACACATTTCAAAACACCCTAGGGGAAGTCTGAAACAGCTGGTTGATGACAAAAACATTTATTTTCAGGATGTAGTTATTTTCGAGTCAAGTATATATAACAACTTTATTTAAACAATAACATATAACATATTATTATTAAAAAAGGGTTATAGAAGGGAGGAACTTAATCCTCATTATAAACTATACCCCACATATAAAAATTTAATACTATGCAATATACATATACATACTGAAACATTTTACATACAGGCATATATCTATATAAAAAAAATCTAAATAAAGAAGACATATCTAAGATAAAAATTTTATTTAAAATTATAATTAAATAACGTATAATACATAGAATAATTTAATTTCTAGTTATAGGCCTAGTTAAAAAAAAGTTGATTTAAGAGCTTTCTTAAAAGCATTAATTGAGTCAAGTTCAACTACTGATGACGGTAAACTGTTGCATGTGTGGATATGTCTGTGCCAAAAAGAGTACTTAAAGATGTCTGTACGGAAAAATGGTTTATATATGTTAAACTGATGACTTTTTTTGATTGCCTGTTACAGAAGGATATGTAATTATTAGTGTTTATAGAAGAGTGTCCTTTAATGAACTTAAAAAGCTGAGTCAAACTAAGAAACTTTCTGCGCTGAACTAGTGTCGCTAGTTTCACGGATTTGAGTCGGTCTTCATACGGAGTGTCTTTACCAATGATCCATCTTGTAACGTTCCTTTGCACGCATTCAAGTTTTTCAATCAGATATGCTTGGTGAGGATTCCACGCTTGACAAGCGTACTCGAGTATTGGACGGATCATGGATCTATAACCAGTAAATAGAGCCTTAGAGTGAGATCCAAATGTCCGCTTGAGTAAGCCCAATAATCTGTTCGATCTTGCAACAACAGACAGTACGTGGGCAATAGTCTTATTGCGAGCATTTCTTAAGCGATGAGGTCGACTGGGAATGCCAATACTAGTTGTGTTTTTAGGTCTTCGAACGCATAAAGTCGGCCCTCCCTGCAAAATCCTCCTTTTCCCTCGCGGGTGAAAAATAACGACTAGCCTTCTACCATATTCCGCTAAGGTCTAACATTACAGATTCTTCATTGTTACTCAGATAATTATTTTGATATATTGGCGACGAAAACAGGGAACACTCATATCTAACGAATCAATTTTTAACTCTGAGAGTTTTTGAAGTTAAACAACTAATTTAGTTTTGGTGAGCCATTATCTCCCTTTATTGTTCCAAGAAACGAAAAACGTCACATATTTTATCAATAATACCTTCTAGTGCGTAGCGCATGCGGGTGAGATCTTCCGCTCTGCACTACTTAGCGAGGACCGTTAGAAAAGCGAACAAAAAATATCTCTTTATGACAATCATCTTACAAGTGGAGGCGTAATTGTTTCGAAGCAACTCCTGTGATGCTATTGCTCTCAACAAAAACCTAATTCGAACTTTTAATATTCAAATGAAGCATTTGCTTGAAAAGTTAATTTCATACCTGTCATATTTTTACTTACGTAAAAAGGCTTACTGCGACTAAACCCGACGAAAGTAATTTGCATGACAATCATTTCCCGCAGTGTATGTCAGCACTGACTAAACGGCTGGTTCTTGCTAAAAGGAGAATTATTAAGCTTTGCATTTATATTGGCAAAGGATATTTGGACCGATCTCCAGCCAACGACAATTTTCTAGAAGGTTGCATTAGGTTCAGCTTAGGTTCAACAAAGTTTCGAAAATTTTGGCAATTTTCTAAAAAAGGCTGCATTTGGTTCAGCTTAGGTTCGACTAAATTTCGGTGGAAATACCTGACCGGAAAATAATCTGTATGACAATCATTTCCCGCAATGTATGTCAGCACTGCGTAAACGGCTGATTCTTGTTAAAGGAAAAATTATCAAGCCTTGCATTTATATTGGCAAAGGATATTTCGGACCGATCTCCAGCCACTGACAACTTTTCAAAAGATTGCATTTGGTTCATCCTACAGGAACTAAACTCACCCAACGGAAAAAAATAATGATGACGAGAAGCTGCCAGTTGTGGGGAATACTCCTGTTATCAATCACTATGTTGAGTGGGTACTAAAGCTTCTTTTAAAAGATATGTTTCATTTAGAATGCATCCTAAGCGCACCCCGAGGAGTCCTTCTAATGGGTACCCTTTGAAAAGTCTTTAAAAGAAAATTGAGCGCAAACAAAGACCGGTAAAACTTAGAATAGTTTTAGATTAGCCTGTATGGCAGATGGCCACACAGTCTTTTTTTCAGGAAGCCAAGACGAATTATTTTTTAGGGGATGTATTTCAGGGAACCATTTTACCTTTAAAGCCTGTTCTAACTCATGGGTCTATCATGAAAAAGTGAGGCTTCAGCGCAAACATGCAAATTGCGATGCGATATTTTAAGCTCGGGTTTTTTTTTTCAATTTAAAGATATACAAATTCTGTAATGACTAAAAAGATAGTCGAAATTTAGGCCGCCTCTCACCTATCACCAACTGCCGAGCCTGGTAGCTTAACAATATCATTTGAAGTCTTTGAGGTCTTGTTTTCTCCTTAAAATTTTTTATATGAGTCAGATTTTCGTAGGTGTGTAGTTTTTCGTGAATCTGTAGACAATATCTGAGAAGTCAACGACGTCATGCGGAAATGTTCTTTAAACCCAGCGATGCCCTTATGTATTTATCAATTCCTAAGTTGCAAAACGTAGTAATGGAAAGAAGGCTCACTCTTTAATCTTACAAGGGCCGCCTATCTTAGCAAAAAGTAATAAGATATAAAAAATTAAAGTAAATTGACAAAAACATGGATAAATAAATATAAATAAATTATGTCAGTGATACAAAACAAGAAAAAATGCTGAGATACATTTCACCTATCTAGAAAGTTAGTTTTTAAAGAAACCGCTTTGTATTAACTTGTATATTCGAAACCTCTGTCAGCTTCGCGGTGCTTGAAGATTTGGTTTAAACGCAATGGTGAATGCAATTACTCTACTATAATGGCAGTTTCCATGAAAATCTTATTCAGCAGTTTTATGCAACAGTGGTTTAAAGTTGTTTATTTGCCCAAGAAGGTCTTGCGATACCTTTGTATTCTTCATAATTATCGTCATCATTATTTTCATATTTAGAATTCTTAAATTTTTGGTTCTGTTCCTGTTTTTGTTGTTTCAGGTTTTGCCCTGGGTAGTAAAGATTGTGATTCCAATAAATGTAACTCGGAAAGTGAAAATGGAGGCGATCATTGTTATCCGCTCGGGAATTGCAGCAGTGGTAATTATTGCTGTTATATGAAATGCAAGGGCAAAGAGTGTAAACAGACGTGCTATACTGGAGTTGAGTTCTGTAAAATGGATCTGGAATGTGAAGGTAGCGATTGTGACCAAACCTGCGACGCTGACGAATGTAATCTGAACTGCAGCGGGAAAAATTGTAAAACACAGAAGTGTCGAGGTAAAGGAAATGTGTGTGAAATGGATCTAGAATGTAACGGTCAGGATTGTGAACAAACCTGCGAGGCTAAAAAATGTAATCTGAATTGCACCGGGAAAAACTGTAAAAGACAGAAGTGTCTAGATCAAGGAAATGTATGCGAAATGGATCTAGAATGTGACAGTGAGGGTTGTGAACAAACTTGCGAGGCTAAAAAATGTAGTTTGAATTGCACCGGGAGAAACTGTAGAAGACAGCAGTGTCGAGATCATGGAAATGTATGCGAAATGGATCTAGAATGTGACGGTCAGGATTGTGAACAAACTTGCGAGGCTAAAAAATGTAATCTGAACTGTACCGGGAAAAACTGTAAAACTCAAAAGTGCCGAGGTAAAGGAGATGTATGTGAAATGCATCTAGAATGTAACAGCCAGGATTGTGAACAAATCTGCGATGCCAAAGTATGTAACCTGACCTGCAGCGGGAGAAAATGTAAAACACAAAGTTGCACAGATGAAGTACAGGTGTGCAATACGCATTTTAACACTAACGATTGTACACAGATGTGTGACGGTCACTCCATTACTTCAGATTCATACACGTCGAATATCGTTACATCTATTGGGGCTTCAACAATTCGAGTATTCGCAACTAAAATTTCAACAGGACATGGAACAGAAGCTTACAGTGAGTACAATAATACTTTGAATACTTAAAACCATCTTTTTTTTATTTAACGAAAAAGTGATTAAGATTCTGAGAAAGAAATAGAAAATATTTCTTTCAAAATTCGTCGCACCTTACCATAGCGTCAAGTTTATTTTAACAATTAAATGGTTTTTAACATTCAGCTCGATTGCAATCAATGTCGCAGTCACCTTTAGCATTAATCTCACCGTTACCATCACCTTCATCACACCCACCATCAGCAGCAATATTACCAGCAGGAACATCAGCATCGACATCAGCACTATTGCAATCATCATCAAAGCCAGTAGCAACATCAGCATCAGCACCAGGATTATTATCAGCAGCATCATTGGAAGCAATATCAACAGCAGGGGCATCAGAATCTTCATCAGCACTGTCACCATCATCATCAAAGCCAAAAGCAACATCACGATTATCATCAGCAACATCGTCGGAGGCAGCATCAGTAGCAGCATCAGCATCATCACCATTATTACCATCATCATTTAAAACATCGGCAGCAGTATCATCGTCGTCTCCGTCTCTACGGACACCTCTGTCATCGACATTAGAAATTATTAAGAGTCTGGTGAGCAAATTATATATCTAAGGCTTTTTATTTGCAACATTGTTGCTCGCCAACTTTAATGTCTTTCTTTATCTCAGGCAAACGATTCTGTTTCTAAACTAAAAGGAGAAGAAATCAATAGAATCAGGCCTTTAAAGGTATGAATTTACTACTTATATTTTATGATGAAGCCACTTAGTTTATATGAAATGCAAAGTGATTAGAAAGAATGAACAATGCATTGCAGCAGTTTCTAAGCTTGAAAAAACTTTGAGTTCATTCGAACAAGAGCAAACAAGACTGTACCATAATCGTCATCGTCATCATTATCATCGTCGTTATTATAGTTATTATGACAGTATAATCGTCACTATCTATATTATTTCCATTTCTAAGATATGAACTGGCATGAGTGAAAAAAAAAAGTGATTCCCGAAAAAGATAATTTCGATTTCTTGGACCAGTTTTTGGACAATTCTTTAGCACATGCACATCCTATTCACCATTTGGCCATTTTGCTGGATTTATTTCTTTTACCTATTTTTGGTCTAATTCATTTCTTTCTCAATCTTTTTTCGTAATCTAAGTAGGAGTAGGCGAAATATGGGTTTTCGAGCATGCTGAATGCGTTGCCGTTACCTCAAACTGTTTTGTTCAAATGTTCGACCGCGATCAAGGGTTCTGCGGCTCAATACTCATAGGACACTCAAATATCGTGTTTGACTCACATGGATCCAAATTTTTAGCATCTTACTTTAACAGAAATACATTATGTGATTACAGGAGGCTGTATGGATTTTTGAAGACTTCATCACCAGGCTCCAAATCCTACAAAAACCTCTTGCCGAAGAACAATTCAAAATAATAAGAAATTCCATCTTTAAGGTAGCAGTCGCCTTGGAGGCATTCGCCCTTAATTATGGCAAACACCAAATGACTGGAGCAAATTCTTCAGTGGAGATAAACAGCCGAAAACTAGGTGAGTCAGAGCATGATTATTCGTTCGGATTTGAAATAATCTATTACTTGTTTAGTGACCGACACATTGACCGATGACATAACGGTTGCTTTCATGATTTAATTTTTTTTTTGCATGGGACCTGTTGATAAGTGCTGTAGCCAGATCAAGCCGGTTCCTCCCTCCCATAGACCATTTATTTTTATCAATCATAGTGATAATGGACAATCTTTTTTGCGATTAGAATGTTCAAAAGCGTTCAAACTTCACCTCTTAGAAGACTACGTAAGGAATACATAGCTTTCAAGCAAGTATAATAATCATATTAGGATTATGACTTACTTTCGGACCAACATAAAAAAAAATATTTCTTCGAAAATGTGTGACTCTTAATTTCGTCTCTATTTTTTTTCTCCATTAGTGTTGGCTATACAAAAAGCCTACTGCAAAAATGCTAGTGACTTTTACCTTGGAAAAAAAGAACTGCAAACGAGCCTGGAAGTATCCTCTAGAAACTTTGCCAACAACGGTTTGTATTGACTTTAGTTTTTAAATCTCTGATGCACTAGGACAAAGCACAATTTGCTCTCCAAGATTTTACAGTTTTGAAATACATCGACAAATACATACAAGTTTGTTTGTTGGTTTACATAATCTGTTTGATTCAAATATCCGCATTGGCTGCTTGGATTTCATATTGTCATGTTGTAGCCTATTTTTTTTTTTACTTTTTTTAGTATCAGTGGTTGTTGGGATCTTGTACAAGGATCTCCATGAAGTATTGATTACAGATCAACCCAACAGAACTATAACAGGCACCACAAGGTGAGGTTACCTCCTAAAGTTTCTTAACCAAATGCCCCCTCAATCGAAAATACACAAAAGGTTGAACCTATAAGGTCGTAAAATTTTCAAAACCCTATTGAGAGATAATTAGTCATGTGAATTAACGATTTTCCGTGTTGATAATGGCGGGCTCCTAGCTTGCTATTTTCATGAGTGATTACTATGCTTTAGATTAATCTGTTTCATACTGATATTCTATTTCCTCCTGAGGTATTTGGACTCCGGGATAACGGCCGTGGCTTTAGATCCAAATCCAGAAAAATTACAAGAGAATATCATCTTAAGGTTCAGAAATCTGAAGGTAAGAATAGGATCAAAATCAGTATCCATTGTTTTACGTTGTGATATTTATTCCGAGTATATGATTTCAGTGTTTATATTCCGAGCATAGATTCATGAAGGAGAGAAGAAATGCATGTTTTGGAGTGGCTCAAGTGAAAGGTAACAGCTGGAATGTATTTTTCATCCTGTTCCAGGAGTAATTTATTCTTCTAAAATTATGAAGAAAAATGTAATTATTATTATACTTTAATGGGTGTTTTTCTAGGGTTATTATTAACCGTCAATAATTCCTCACTCGACTTTGAAGAAACGTTGAAACTTTCCCTACATTATTAAAAGGCCTTTCAAGGTCAATCTCTTTCTTTTTAAAATGAAGGCATTGATTTGGCATATGTTACCTTTTTTGGAAGGTTTTGTTGTTGCTATTTTTTATTTTCTCTTTCCATGGCTATATATATATATATATATATATATATATATATATATCCATTGCTTATAGATTCCTTCCATTTATTATCGTTATATGTTTATTGATTTGTTTGGTTGTATTATCATGTTTGTTTGTTTCAGTGTGTTTCCAGCCTTGCTTGTTTTCTTGTTTGCTTTTTTACCTAAGTTAGGTTGTATCAATGTTTTACGAGTCTATTTAAGAATTGTACATAGCCTGAATATCAATGTCATCAGCATCCATTTTACTCAATTTGGAATGCTGACTATGATCACTCAAAGGCAAATCCACGGGTGGCAAGGAGAAGATGTCGACAAACGTCAAATTCGAAAGTACTCGACGATGTTTAAAGGCTATGAACTCAGCGCAAGGAAGACAGAAAATAAACCCCTCGGTGCCCTGATGAGTTTTCGGGGTAGTTTCAATTTATATTTTAATTATTACTATGATTATGATTATTATTTTGATTATTATTTCATTATTTTCAGCTTAGGCGGATTTTCAGAGACAGGATGCTATGTGGTTACATCGAAAAGCAATTCAGAAGAAACAGTTTGCAGCTGCAATCATCTGACTAATTTTGCTGTCTTACTTGACTACAACGGTATCCCAGGGGTAATGAATTGATTTTCACCTTACCTTTAGTATTGGTAATAAAATTTCATTGGAATTAGTAACGAATCCGCTGAATATTCATCTCTCCTCACAGTTCACTGTGGAAGACGAAACTATTCATGAAATTATCACCCACGTGGGATTGTGCCTTTCCATCTTCGGAATTCTTTTGACAATTATTCTATATTCCTACCTCACGTAAGTACTGTAACCATACGCTCAAAGAACCAAGTCTTTGCAAGACCTTGAATGATTTGGGGCGTAGAAGAGACAAGTTCTTAAAAAAAATATCGATGAAATTCAAAAGTTTATTGAAGAAATAAAATAATAACGAATTAAGATGATTAAAATGTCATAGAGATCAATTAAATTTATGAGCGAAAGCCGGTAGGATGTCTAAAATAGTACAGTACAAAATTAATAGAATACCTTGTCAAATATTGCTTCGTTTTGTTTTTGTTTCTGTCTCTTCTTTGAGTTTTTGCTTTTTCTTTTGTTTGTTTGTCGGGTTTTTTTATTGCTTGCTTGTTTCACTAGAGACGTATGGCAACCTCTGACTCAAATACGACTGAGCCTTTCTTTGTCCCTCGGAGCTGGACAAATAGTCTTTCTCGCCGGCATAAACGCTACAGAAAATACCGTAAGTGTTGTATATCTATATATGGTTTATTTGCTTTTTAGGGGCCAAACAGATTCTCTTTTAAAAATAATATGAAAAAGCTACAGAAACTTTTTTTTCTCTCTCGCAGGCTCTCTGTGTCCTAACAGCAGCTCTCTTGCAGTATTTCCTGATGGTAGCTTTCTGTTGGATGCTGGTGGAGGAAATTTATTTCGTCCTATTTGTTGTGAAAGTTTATAACATCGGCACCAAGATGCATATGTATCACTTCATATCATGGGGTATTGTTATCTCACTCGTTGTAAATTATTGTAAGCTGCTGAATCGGACGTATGACTTCTCGAGTTGCACTAACTTCATTCTACTTATGTTTAGGTTTGCCCATCATCATGGTTAGCATTTCAATGAGCATCGCTGCTGGAAAAGATGGAATTGAAAGCTATACCAGTGCAAAATAGTACGAGAAACAACGAAGTATATAACTGCAGTTTCTTCTCTCTTCTTCCTCTTCCCTCTTTCTCTCTTTTCATTTAAATAGTCAGCATTTCACGACCCGTTCCTGTTGTTAAGATCTCTTCCCAGTTTTACTTTATCACTCCATTTGTTTTCACTTGGAGTTGCCTTGTTTTATTATGCTGTTGTGTTTGATTTGTGTTGTCCTCTGAAGATTATTTTCTGGAATTTAATTTTTTTTATATACTCGTTTCCAGTTGCTGGCTGTCCTCGAGAAACAACCTGATCTGGATCTTCGTCACATTTGTAGCTGTCATTGAAGTTGTGAGTCTGCGTTGTTATTATTGTTATTATTATTATGATAAATGTCGGTAATATTATCGCTATTTCCTACACCAGGACTGCCTATTATTAAAGATTTTTGTTAGTAAACCTTCACCGTCTTTCTAAAGAATATCAACTCCAATTGATATTCCCTTGTGTCTTTGCAAGTTCCATTCCTCTTGGCCTGTGTATGAACCAAGTAATAGCGTGGCGCAGCACACAGTTCTCTGCTGCTCATTATAGAGACGTCGGAGCGCGTTGGTTAGCTGAACACCGCGGTTTAATTTTCTATAAAGATTCAGAATTTTCTTTTTTCAAACGCTCGTAACAGAACGAATGACAATTTTTCTGTTTTCAGCGATACATTTCATAATCCTTATTTTTTTCAGCTCAACATTTTGATACTCGTCCGAATAATAAAGGAGATGAGCACATTAACACAACCCACAGGGGAAGACAACCATTTACAGCAGATACGGGAAGTTTTCAAATTTAACATTTATTAGATAATTGTGGTAAACTAGTTAAAATTCAGGGAGGGGGGAAAGGTAAGTAAAAACTATTTTCTGCAAAGACTCCTCGAGTAATTAAATCAAATTATTGCCGCATTTAGTCTAGCAGTATTTGCCTAGATTCCACTCTCGTTCGTTTGCAACGATGAAGCAATACGATTTTTTTTCCCGTGACGGAAAGAAATGGTTAATCGATCCTCGTGATATGTTGTTCTCATTATTCAGACTTGGCATTAAAACATGCGCGGTGATGATTCCACTGCTGGGTGTCACATGGCTTTTTGGTCTTTTGCTATCATCACACAAAGCTCTCGCCTACCTTTTCACCATTTTCAGCTCTACTCAGGTGAGCTTTTAATAAAAGTTAGTCTATAATTAAATTTCAGCCATCTGTTCACATACTTAAATGCTCAAACCACTCTTTTGCCTAAAAAAGTCTCTTTTGGTCAGATGATATTGCCTATTCAAAACAATTTACCCAACAGCAGACGATCTTTATTGGTTTAAGAGATATGCGACTTGCTTTAATTCATTCTTTCGCCACCTTTATTGTGGTTTCATCTCAGACGATCATACCGTTATCACCTTTCTCACCCGGATTACAAAAAGTGTAATACTGATATAATTATCTGTTTCAGGGAATCCTGATTTTCGTTCTTCATTGTGTGCGGAACAGCCAGGTATGATGAATATCAAACTGAGGATGTACATAAGACGAATTGTAAATTTGCTAGACATCATTAAAGATTTTGGAGGTTACCATTTGATACTTGGTTGCTTGTTCATCTGCAGATTAGAGAACAATTAAAAAGGAAGATGAACATCATTTTCCCATCCGCTGTAGATCATGGAAACTCTGCGAAGAAGAGCTCTCAAGTTAATCCAAGAGATGCCAGCGAAGTGAGGGCAGTAGAAATGCAGTCCTTCAAAGAATAGCAGAATACAGTATTCAGTAATCCAATTTTAACGACTTTTAGCGATACCGTTTTTCCAACTTTAAAAATGAAAAATCCACAAGGAAAAGCTCACAGGTTAATCCAAGTGATGTCGGTGATGTGTGGGCAGTTGAATAGCAGTCTTAAAATAAGTTGGAATGAAAAAAAAAAGCTTAAATAACTGGATTCACTAGAACGAAAATAAGAGTCGATTATCTAAAATCGTATCATACATTCAAGTCTCACTTGTTTAACACTAATACACATTTTACTGTATTTCCTTTAAACCACTGTTCACCAATATTTATAACGACTTAATATTGGTCCACATTTTGAGTACACAAGGTAACACTAAGCTACCTGCGAAAATACCAAATACGATCGTACTTTTGTAATAGCAGTGGTAAATGTCAAGTTTTTAATTTTTAATTAATAAATTAATTAAATTAACAGATGAAATGATAAATAATTAAAAACGAGTGAACCAACTATACCTTTTAGTAATCTGTTATATTTGTTCTCATGACGAGGCACTTTGTACCCTGTCGAGTCACTTTTGATCACTTTGGATTAAAATTGGTGTACTGAGAAGCAATGAAACAAACTTCCACTGTCCCGTAGGGAAGAATCCCTCTGAGTTTTGATCAATGCTTAGAGTAAACCATTATAAGGTGGAAGAGAGGAAGGGGTTTTAAATCCATCTTCACCACCCTCTCTTCGCTCTCACACCCCTAACCCCATCTCCCCAGGGGAAGATTCTAAGATGCCTGAGAAGTCCAACTACTCTCGAGTGAGTGTTTAAGTTGCTCTGTTATGTTTTTGTCTGTTTTTTGGTTTGTTTCTTTAAATATGAAGCCATTGCCACAAAATCTTCTGAAATGTTGAATAATCCTTCCACTGTGTGATTACAAGCTCGTTAGATATAAGTTAACGCCACTTTACGTGAGGTGCGCACGCACACGTTTGTAACGACAACCCCCCACTTCCCCCTTCTTTCGAAAGGGGAAGAGGGGGAGACCTAGAGAGACCTAGCTACGCCCACCTATTTTATGTTCTCTCGTTGCATTAGCAAGAGGATAGATGTAATATCAGAGCTTTATGAAGATTCTTTAAGGATATATTACTCAAGCAAGATTTAAGTGCAGACATATATCGAGGAGCACGAAAACCTTTAATCACCATTGCTCTTAATTATTGATGCAACGGAATAGCGATGAACACAGTCGTGGTTGAGCGATACCTTTGATATCTCATTTAAGCGAAATGACCCAGATATACTTCTTGTTATTCTCTCGATATAAAGATAGTATGATAAAGAATGGTCTGCATACCCCAAAAATTCCAAACTAATGTATCCAAAATGAATTAAATAAATTAAAAGATGATATTTGAGTGTCCATGGAGAAGTAACGGCAGGGAAAGTTAAGACAGCGTTATCATCTAAGTTGTAGGATCATTTTAAATTAGTAAATTATTTCAAGTAGAAACATATTTGTTCCGTGGCAGTTGGAATTTTTTAGGCGCTCTAAAAACACCAAAAGTACCATTTCAATAGCTAAGTAAACAAGGAATCTTAATGGTGAGTAGGCAACCGTAAAAATGACATGAGCAATTTTTTGTCATAATTGCTACTAAATAGTTACTTTCTTGGGCTTGGAGAGTTCACAATTGTTTAATTTAATTTGTTTTTTCTCAGTGCATGATTGTGGGTCGCACTCTATTTTACCGAAAGAATTACGAAATGAAATAGTTTCTTTCGATATTAATGGATTATTTTGCCATGTTTGTTTTAAGCAGGTGCAAAGAATTTAACCGAAGACAAGACGTCAAGAATTCGCATGACATTCAATTTCCTGCAAAATTTATTAGCAACAGAAGGATGATGTTCACTTAAAACAACTCACGCTAGAAAGCTCATCCTTTTAGCAGGAGACTCGTCTTGAAAGGTTTACAAAAAGGAATTCCCATTTACCTGATACTGCCAAACAGGGAAAAAAGATCAGAGTTGGGGAAACATAATGCTGACAGAAAATTAACCTCACAGAGAAAAAGAAATGTTGACGAAATTTTGTCAGATATGGGGAACAGTCCTATTATCAATGACTCTGTTGAGTGAGTACAAAAGTTCTTTTCAAAACATAAATCATTGTTCGCTAGATTAGTGCCACAAGCTTATTGCGAAAATCGTGACTTCTTCAGAATTCTCTGGCGAGACTCGAGCTTATTGCCCTCACAACGACAGAAAAACAATATCTCCAAGTAAAATCTTACAAACTAACACTATAAACCACACTTTTTATCGGTAAACACGCCTAATAAATCACTTGGGACGTCAGGAGAACACAGGAAAAGTTTGTAAATTAGGGGATGCTAACTTTGTAGCAGCCCAAGCAAGATCGACTTTGCAGCGCACTGGAGAATTTCATTAAGGTGCTGTGATGCAAATGCAAATGCAAATGCAAATGAATTTTTTGCAGCCCAAACAGGCCTTGAATTTGAAAGTGAGGTGAAAACCCGTGAAATACAACCGTCTGCGGTAGATCAATCTGCGGAGCTGCACGCAACTCCTGGCAAAAATTTTCTTGTCACTTGTTATATGTTCACGGCTTATGTTATTATTTTCCTTCCAAATTTTACTTTTCCAGGATATGCAAGACTTAACAAATATATCTGTGCTTCCAATGAAAACCCATGTACACGGGAATGTATCGAGGCAACGATAAATTTGATTCAGATTACTGAAAGAAACCTGTGTTCGTGAAATGTTAGAGGATTTGGGTAAAAAAGGTTTTTTTTCTACCAGGCCATCATTATTAGTGCAGCAGCACGAGCGTTTATCCGCCTACAAACAAAGCTAACTAAAGGGAAGTCTTTAAGAGATCAAAGCTTTTGTTCATCGCATTTTTTTTTGTTTTTATGGCGCAAAACATCTCTTTGCGGCTGGTCCAAAAACTCTTTAAACTTGTAGGCGCCTGTTTGAAAAGAAAGTAAATGTTGACTTACGTCAGCAAGAAGCGACTAAGTGTTTTAATGTCCATTACATTAGCGGTTTGAAATACATTGACACATCTGTAGCACACAAGATGACACCAAGTCACGAACCAAAACAAGCATACTGATAGCTGCTAATGGAATCTCATGGTGAATGATGCGATGAAAGGGCTTTAATCCGGTAAATTGATCACAGCCCTTCTTTCGCTGAGTAAATACAAGCCTTATACATCGATTGGTTATGTTTTGTAAATGTAAAATTAGTAGGAAATGCTACGATGAAGAAATGTAACGGGAAGCCAGCAGCCCATTCCAAGAATAGACCTGAAAATGATGTGTCAATTGGAGCTTATTCAGCTTCTTGATAACAGAACAAGTTTAAATTGAGAACAAATGAATGAATAAGTAAGATATAATGTAGAAATAATGTGTCTAACTGTGTTTTTAAATTTTATTTTAGCTTCAATACGATGCAAAAGGATTTGAAAACAATTAAACACAATGATTACAATCATGAAGTTTTAAAAATAAATTTGTCGTTGTTATCCATAATAAGTATTCTGTGTTGACGGTCAGCAAAACAGTTTTTAGAACTGATATTTAGCGTCGGAGAAACACCAAAGCTCAGTCGCCATTCTCTGAAGCTACCTCCACTGGATGTCACTGGGAAAATTCGCATAAATCTCTTGAGCGCCAAACATAAGTTAGTCGTTTGGATGAATTTGAGCTCATTTCTATAATCGTGCCCTAGAGAAAAGATTGATTGTGAAATACAGAAGTATGTTTTCCACAAGGAATTTTCCCAATGAATACCGTTAGCTATAAAAATAGACGTGGTAGGTTATTCGATCCGTTTTTTTTTTATTAAGTACCTTCTTCCTCTTATTTTTTAGTTTTTTTTTTCCTTTAATTTTTAAGACAGTGTTTCCTCAAGCGGACACTCAAATCTAGTAGAAATGAATGAGATTCATTCCACTTTGAAAAAGAAAAAGGAAAAAAACAATTAAAATACTTTCATTTTGCATCGATCCCATAGCTACAGCAGTATGCCACCGTTCGTCGAATTCGATAATTTTTTTTTTCAATGAATTTTTAAATGATGGCTTCAAAACTTTAATTGATAAACTTCGGATTCAGTTAAGTTAATCTTCTAGTCCATTGAGAAAGTTTTGAAGGAAAATTTACTCAGATGCATTTCAATTCTCATTTCCATTTAAATCATTTTTTTACTTTTTTCGGCGGATGTCGCATATCTAAAATCAAGCAATATTAGTACACATATGTATTTCTTTTTATCAGATATGCCTGTAAAACTATATTTCAGACACCATCCAAATCTGTTCCGAGAATCGAACATTTTCTAGCTTACAAATAATTGTTTAATTCATATTTTGAGCTCTGGATGATTGGAAGAATGATGGAATGTTCCTGAAGGGTTAACTAAAGTTAAAAGAGTACAGAAAAGAAAGACTTAGAGACGCTATTATTTGCATCACTCTAGGTAGGCAAGTGAAATCTTACCCAGTTGTTTGTAGTCCTCATCCAGTTACTGCGAGGCACAATAGTGAACAGCAGCTACTTTATCTGATACATATTTCTAAATTGCTACGTTTTAAAAAAACCGGCTATATATGGTATATATTTATATATATAGACAAAAAGAGAAAAATGAGCGATATATACATACTCATAAGCAGAACGTCACATATTTTGTCAAAAACACCCTCTTGTGCATGGCATATGCAGGTAAGATCTTCCACTCTGCACTAATTACTGAGGACCATTAGAAAAAGCTAAAAAAAATATATCTAATTACATTAGTGTGCGTGGCATGTGCAGGTAAGATCTTCCGCTCTGCACTAATTACTGAGGACCATTAGAAAGAGCTAACAAAACATCTAATTACATAAGTGTGGTAGCAAGGCGACGGTCAAGCTCGTCATTAATTGAAGCTCAAAACTGGTCGCTGGCTAATGAGGGTATAATTACGACTACGGAGTAACAAAGACTTGCAGGCAATGAAAGAACCGAACTTAAATTTATTCCTCACTAGCAGTCAATGTTTCTCGTCAACTTCAATTCTTCGTCTTCTTCGACAATTACAACTAAATGAACCAACTTATAGGAGAAATCAATTAAAAACGAGTAGCGATCGAAACAAAAGGCGATAAAACAATTGTGTATCAAAGGCTTAAGGATGATGTACTAAGTAGCGCATTTTTTGAGACGGAGCACCGCACGAGGAGAATATAATTGTTGCATGGAAAACACGAATATTCGAAATTGTCACGAAAATGTTCATATGCATGCCCATGAGGGGACAAATAAATAAAAAAACCTGAATCAACAAATATGTTTACGAAAGGAAAAACGAAAATTATTGCTCATATATCTGATCCACACAGTAAAAGTTCCAAATCACAAACGAAACTAAAACGAGACGAAAAACTCATTCGATGCCGTATTATTTGATGCTTCTTATTCGAAAACTTGCAATTGACTGAAATACGAGCTGTTTAGGGAGAGTCTTAGAAACAAAGCGATGACGTTAATTAAATACTAGAAAGAAAGTAAAAAGTAACTGATTTAGAAACGTAACAGATAGACATCAAGAGGAGGCATAGTTGTTTCGATGCAACTCCTACGATGCAAACACTCTTAAAAAAAAACCTCATTCGATATAAAAGGGCTTAACAAACAAAGAGTGGCAACTGTCAGTAATTGACAGTAACATTAAAACGAATAAAAACCGTCACCACGAGTTGGTATCTTTAGCCTAGGGCTATACTATTCAAAAATGCACTATTTTTCGCCAAATATTATGTATCCCATGCTAAATTATTGAAAAAGCTTTAAAATTCGAATGAAGCGTTTGCTTGAAAAGTTAGTTTCATACCTTTTTTATTTTTTACTTAAGTAAAAAGGCTTAATGCGACTAAATTGCGGCAGAAAGACCCGACGGAAATAATTTGCATGACAATCCATATTCTGCAGTGTTTGCCGGCACTGAGTAAGCGGCTGGTTCTTGCTAAAAGTAGAATTATCACAAGCCTTGCATTTATATTGGCAAAGGATATTTCGGACTGATCTCCAGCCACTGACAATATTCCAGAAGGTTGCATTTGGTTCAGCTTACAGGAACTAAACTCACTCAACGGAAAAAATAGTGATGACGAGAAGTTGCCAGTTGTGGGGAACACTCCTGTTATAAATAACTATGTTGAGTGGGTACCAAAGCTCCTTTTAAAGGGTTGATTTCATTCAGAATGCATCTTAAGCGCACTCCGAAGAGTCCATCTCATGGCTGCCCTTTGAAAAGTCTTCGAAATAAAATTGAGCGCAAACAAAGACCGCTGAAACCTATATTAGAACATTCTTGGTGGCGGGTGGCCACACAGGCTTTTTTCAGGAAGCCAAAACAATATGGTATTCAGTAGTTTCATGCAAAAGTGGTATAAAGTTGTTTATTTGCGCAACGAAGGTCTCGCGATACCTTTGTATTTTTCATAATTATTGTAATTTTTATTTTCATAGTTAGTATTCATATATTTTTATTTCTGTTCTTGTTTTTTTTGTGTCAGGTTTTGGGCTGGGCGGTGAGGATTGCGATGACAGTAAATGTCAATCGAGATGTAAGAAGGACGGCAATCATTGTGATCCGCTCCGGAATTGCAGCAGTGGTAATTATAATTGTCTTATGAAATGCAAGGGGGGAAGGCTGTAAACAGAAGTGTGATACTGGAGTTGAGTTGTGTGAATTGAATCAGGAGTGTATAGGTAACGATTGTGACCAAACCTGCACGGCTAACACGTGTAAACTGAACTGCAGCGGGAAATTTTTAAAACACAGAAGTGCCTTAAAGAAGGCAGACTTGCATGCGAAATGGTTTTAGAATGTAACCATCAGGATTGTGAACAAATCTGCAACGCTGATAAATGTAACCTGACCTGCAGCGGAGAAAAATGTAAAACACAGAAGTGCGAAGGTGAAGGAAATGTATGTGAAATGGACCTGGAATGTAATGGTAGGGATTGTGATCAAACCTGCAAGGCAAACAGGTGTAAAATGAACTGCAGCGGGGGAAAGTGTACAACACAGAAGTGTCAAGGTAGAGGATATACATGTGAAATGGAACTAGAATGTCAAAATCAGGATTGTGAACAAAACTGCAACGCTGAGATGTGTAGCGTGAACTGCAACGGAAGCAAGTGTAAAACACAGAAGTGTCAAGGTAACGGATATTCATGTGAAATGGAACTAGAATGTAACAGTCATGATTGTGACCAAACCTGCGACGCCGAGAGATGTAACCTGACCTGCAGCGGGAGCCATTGTAAAACGCAGAAGTGTCAAGGTAAAGGATATGCATGTGGAATTGATCTAGAATGTAACAGTCAGGATTGTGAACAAATCTGCGACGCTGAGATTTGTAACCTGAACTGCAGCGGGAGCCATTGTAAAAAACAGAAGTGCCAAGGTAAAGGATATGCATGCCAAATGGAACTAGAATGTAACAGTCAGGATTGTGAACAAACCTGCGACGCTGAGAGATGTAACCTGACCTGCAGCGGGAGCCATTGTAAAACACAGAAGTGTCAAGGTAAAGGATATGCATGCGAAATGGGAGTAGAATGTAACAGTCAGGATTGCGAACAAACCTGCGACGCTGAGAGATGTAACCTGAATTGCAGTGGGAGCAAGTGCAAAACTCAGAAGTGCCAAGGTAAAGGATATACATGTGACATGAAACTTGAATGTAACGGTCAGGATTGTGAACAAACCTGCGACGCTGAGAGATGTAACCTGAACTGTAGCGGGATAAATTGTAAAAAACAACATTGCACAGGAACAGTACAGATGTGCAATATGCATTGTAACGCTGGCGATTGTATACAGATGTGTGACGGTACGTGTAACATCACGAAGACTTGGCCAACCAGTTCTCATGATAAGCTAATGTGCTCTGGAAATGGTCAATGTTGCAAAATCCTCATGTTGTCTTCCAAGTCATGGTCCCTCACGACGAGAATCTTTCAGACCGTCTGCGGCCAAGATAAAAGCTGCATTTGTACCAAATTTCCAAATAGTCACAGCATCACTTCAAATTTATCCATGTCGAATTCCATTACATCTATTGGGGCTTCAACATTTCGAGTATTCGCAACTAAAACTTCAACAGGACATGGAACAGAAACTTACAGTGAGTAGAATAGTGCATTAAATACTTAAAACATTCTTTTTTGTTTTACGAAAAACTGTTTAAGATTCTGAAAAACAAACAGAAAATATTTTCTTTTAAAATTCGTCGTGTCTTACCATAGCATCAGTTTTTATTTTGACAATATTTTTTCTTTAATATTCAGCTCTGTTGCAATCAATATCACAGTCACCTTTATCATTAGTCTTACCTTCACCATTACTATCATCTCCATCACACGCACCATCAGCAGCGGTGTTACCAGCAGGGGCATCAGTATATTCATCAGCACTATCACCATCATCATCAAAGCCAGCAGCAAGATCAGCATCAGTATCAGGATCATCAGCAGCAATATCAACAGCAAGGGCATCAGCAGCATCATTGTTACTGTCATCATCATCAGAAACATCGGCAACAAGATCATCACCGTCTCCGTCTCTACGGACGCCTCTGTCATTGACGCTGGAAGTTGTTAAGAATCTGGTAGGAAAAAGATTTCTCTCAAGCTTTTCATTTACAACCTTGTTGTTCGCCAACTTTATTCTTTCTCTACCTCAGGCGAACGATTCTGTTTTCAAAATAAAAGGAGACGAAATCAGTACAAACAGGTCCTTGATGGTATGAATTTACTATTTGCTTATCTTATATGACTGAGCCACGTAGTTTATATGAAATGATTTGAAAGAATGACCAATACAATGCACTAGTTTCTAAGCTTGAAAAAAACTTCGAGTTCTTTTGAACAAGATTAAACAAGACTGTATCATTATCGCCATCGTTATCATTATCATTATCATTATTATAGTTATTATAACATGATCACCCTCACTATCGTTATTATTATCATTTGTAAGATACGAACTGGCATGAGTAAAAAAATTAATTCCCGAAAAAGGTAATTCCGACTCCTTGGACGAGATTTTGGACACCTCTTTAACTTGTGCACATCCTACACATCATTTGGCCATCATGCTGGATGTTTTTTTTTTCATTTTTTTTCCATAATCTAACTAAGAATTGACGAAATATGGGCCTTACAAGCATATTGAATACGTTACCGTTACCTCAAACTGTTTTGTTTAAATGCTCGACCGCGATCAAGGGTTCTGAGGCTTAATACTCATGTGACAATAAAATATCTTGTTTGACTCACACGGATCCCAATTTTTAGCATCTTACCTTAACGGAGATATGTTATGTTATTACAGGAGGGTATACGGATTTTTGAAGACTTCATCACTAGTATCCAGATCCTTCAAAAACCTCCTCTAAAAGAGGAAATCGAAAGAATAAGAAATTCCATCTTTAAGGTGGCCGTCGCCTTAGAGGTATTCGCCGTTAATTATGGCAAACACCAAATGATCGGAGCGAATTCTTCAGTGGAGATAAACAGCCGAAAACTTGGTGAGTCAGGGTTTGACTTACTTGTTTATTGACTGACACTATGACCGATGAAAGAATGGCTGCTTTACTGATTTAACTATTTTTTTTCATGGGACCTGTTAATCAGTGCTGTAGCCGGATCGAGCTGGTTCATCCCTTCCGTTGACCATTTATTTTAATCAATCATAGTGATAATGAACAATTTTTTTCGGCGATTAGAATGTTGAAAAGTGTTAAATCTTCAGGTTTTCGATGTCTTAATGATCTATAGAATATTGCACTTTTTAGAGGATGATGTGGAGAACACAAAGCTCTCAAGCAAGTATAATTATCATATTAGGATTACGACTTACTTTCGAACCAACACGAAAAATATTTCTTCGAAAATGTGTTACTCTTAATTTCATCTCTATTGTTTCTTCTCCATCAGTGTTGGCTATACAAAAAACCTACCGCAAAAATGCTAGTGACTTTTCTCTTGAGAAACAAGACCTGCAAACGAGCCTGAAGGTTTCCTCTAAAAACTTTGCCAACAATGGTTTGTATTGACTTCAGTTTTTAAATCTTCGATGTGCTACGACAAATCACAATTTTTTTTATTCCCCTCCAATTTTTTTCAGTTTTTAAATACATCTTCAAACACATACAAGTTTGTGTGTTGGTTTACATAATGCGTTTGATTCAGACATCGGCATTGGCAACTTAGATTTCATATTTCCATGTTGTAACCTTAAGCTTATTCTTTCTTTTTTTTACTTTTTTAGTATCAGTGGTTGTTGGGATCGTGTACAAGGATCTCCATGAAGTATTGATTACAGATCAACCCTTCCGAACTATAACGGGCACCACATGGTGAGGTTACCTCCCAAAGCTTCTTAACCAAATGCCTCTTCCATCGAAAATACACAAAATAGAAACTCGAGGGGTTAGAGCTATAAGTTATTAATTTTTCAAAACCATATTGAGAGATAGTTAGTCATGTGAATCAAGGATCTTTCCGTGTTTGATAAATTAGCCTTTAAGTAAGTTTGTAAAGGCTCCTAGCTATCTATTTTCATTAAAATAATTACTATGCTTTAAATAAATCTGTTTCATACTGATATTCTATTTCTTCCGAAGGTATTTGGACTCTGAGATAACGGCCGTGGCTTTAGATCCAAAACCAGAAAAATTACAAGAGAATGTCATCCTAAATTTCAGAGATCTGAAGGTAAGAACACAATCAAAATCAGAATCAATAGTTTTACGTTGTGATATTTATGCCGAGTAAATAATTTTAATGTTTATATTCCGAGTACAGATTGATGAAGGAAAGAAGAAATGCATGTCTTGGAGTGGCTTAAGTGAAAGGTAACAGCTGGAATATATATTTCATCCCGTTCCAGGAGTGATTGACTCTTCATTCTCAAATTATAATTATGAAAAATGTAATGAATATTATACTTAAATGACTGTTTTTCTAGGTTAATTATTAGCCGTCAATCATTCCTTACTCGATTTTGACGAGACTTTGTAACTTTTCCTACGTTCTAAACAGGGCCTTTCAAGGTCAATCTGTTTGTTCTTTAAATGAAAGCATTGATTTGTTGAATGTTACTTTTTTTGGACGAGGTTTTGTTGTTGCTGTTTTTTTCTTCTGTGTTCATAGCTATATCTATATATCAATTGCTTACAGACTCCTATTTATTTAATTATATGTTCATTGATTTGTTTCTTTGTCTTATTGTGGTTGTTGTTTCTTTGTTTGTAGGGTGTACTTTTTTAAGAGTCTATTCAAGAATTGTGTCAAGCCTGATTATCAATATTATCAGTATACCATTTTCCTCAGTTTGCAAGTGCTGACAGTGATCACGCAAAGTCAAATCCATGAGTGACAGGGAGAAGATGTCGACAAACGCCAATTTCGAAAGTACTCAACGATGTTTAGAGGTTATGACCTCGGTGAAAGTCAGACAGAAGTTAAACCCATCGGTGCCCTGATAAGTTTTCGTTGTAATTTCCATTTTTCTTTTGATCATTATTATTAGTAGTATTTATTATTTAAACAATTTTTAGGTCAAGCGGATTTTCAGAGACAGGATGCCACGTGGTTACTTCGAAAAGCAACTCGGAAGAAACAGTTTGCAGCTGCAATCATTTGACTCATTTTGCTGTCTTACTTGACTACAATGGTAGCCCAGGGGTAATGAATTGATTTTCACCTTACCTTTAGCACTGGTATAAAACTTTATTGGTTTAAGTAACATGTTTGCTGTCTCTTAATCTCTCTTCACAGCTCACAGAGGAAGACGAAACTATTCTGGAAATTATCACCTATGTGGGATTGAGCCCCTCCATCTTCGCGATTCTTTTGACAATTATTCTATATTCCTACCTCACGTTAGTACTGTAGCCATACGCTCAAAGAACTAGGTCTTTGCATGACCCTAAAGGCTTTAGGGCTTTCAACAGACGAGTTCTTAAAAAAAATATGTCGATGAAATTAAAAAGTATGTTGAACAAATGAAATAATGGCAATTATAGCAGAATAGCAATGATTAAAATGGAATAGAGATTAATTAAATTTATGAGCGAAAGCGGGTAACATTTCTAAACTACTACAGTTCAAAATTAATAGAATACCCTGTTAAATATTGCTTCGTTTTGTTTTTGTTTTTGTTTCGTCTTTAAGCTTTTGTTTTTTTTCTGTTTGTTTGTTAGTTTTCTTTATTTCTCGTTTGTTTCACTAGAGACGTATGGCAACCACTGACTCAAATACGACTGAGTCTTTCTGTGGCCCTCGGAGCTGGACAAATAATCTTTCTCGCCGGCATAAACGCTACAGAAAATACAGTAAGTGTGGTATTTATCTGTTTATGGTTTGTTTGCTTTTTTGGGGCTTAAAAGATTCTTCAGAAAATCATTTTCATGTTAGTAACATGAAAAACCGAGAAAAACTTATTTTTCTCTCTCGCAGGCTCTCTGTGTCCTAACTGCAGCTATCTTGCAGTACTTCTTGATGGCAGCTTTCTGTTGGATGCTGGTGGAGGGAATTTTTTTTTTCCTGTTTGTTGTGAAAGTTTATAACATCGACACCAAGATGAATATGTATCACTTCATATCATGGGGTATTTTTATTTCGCTTGTTGTAAATTATTGTAAGCTGCTGAATCGGAATCGCCTCAAAATCGGACGTATGACTTCTCGAGTTGCACTAACTCCATTCTAGTTATGTTTAGGTTTGCCCATCATCATGGTTAGCATTTCAGTGAGCATCGCTGTTGGAAAAGATGGAATTAAAAGCTATACCAGTGAAAAATAGTATGAGAAAAAGTCAATAATACAACTGCAGTTCCTTCTCTCTTCTTGCTCTTTCCTCTCTCTCTCTCTTTCCCCCTCTCTTTCTCTCTTTTCATTTAAATAATCAGCATTTCAGGACACATTGCTGCTGTTAAGATCTCTTCCCCGTTTTCCTTTATCACTTCACTTGTTTTCACTTGGAGTTGTCTTTTTTATTGTGTTTTTGTGTTTGATTTGTGTCGTGCTGCAAATATTATTTTATGTAAATGTATCTTTTTATATGCTCGTTTCCAGTTGCTGGTTGTCCTCAACAAACAACCTGATCTGGATCTTCATCACATTTGTAGCTTTCATTGAAGCTGTGAGTCTTATTAATTGACACCTCATTAATATTGTTATTACTGTTATTATTATTATTGTCGGTAATATTATTGTTATTTCCTATCTATATCAGGACTGTCTATTATTAGAGATTTTCATAACTAAATATCAACCGTCTTTCAAGAGAATGCCTACTCCAATTTCCATTCCCTCGCGTATTTCCAACTTCGATTCCTCTTGGCCTACGTACGAACCAACTAATAGCGTGGCGCAGCACAGGGTTCTCTGCCGCCCATTATAGAGACTTCGGAGCGCGTTGGCTAGCTAAATACAGAGGGTTTAATTTTTTATGAAGATTCAGACTTTTTTTTTCTAACGCCCGCGACAAGACGAATGAAAATTTTTCTGTTATCGGTGACGCATTTTATATTCCTTACTTTTTTCAGCTCAACATTTTGATACTCGTCCGAGTAATAAAAGAGATGAGGACATTAATCCAACCCACAGAGGAAGACAACCATACACAACAGATACGGGAAGTTTTTAAATTTAACATTTATTAGATAATTGTGATAAACTAGTTAATATTCAGGGGGGATAGATAATAACTAGTTTCTACAGACTCCTCAGGTCATGTGATCAAATTGTTGCCGCATTTAGTTAAGCAGTATTTGTATAGATTCCACTCTAGTTAGTCTGCGACGATGAGGCAATACGACTTTGAAAAGAAAATCCTTCACGTGATTGAAAGAAACGGTTTATCGATGCTCATCATATATTGTTGCCGTTATTCAGACTTGGCATTAAAACATGCGCGGTGATGATCCCGCTGCTTGGAGTCACATGGCTTTTTGGACTTTTGTTGTCATTACACAAAGCTTTCGCTTACATTTTCACCATTTTCAACTCTACTCAGGTGAGCTTTCAATAAAAATCAGTCGATAACTAAATGTTAGTCATCTGTTCGCATACTTAAATGCTCAAAGTACTATTTTACCTGAGACTCTTTGACATTGGTCAGATGATATTACCTAATCAAAATAACTTACCCAACAACAGACAATCTTTATTGGTTTACAAGATATGCGATTTGCTCTAATTCATTCTTTCGCCACTTTTATTGTGGTTTCATCTCAAATGATCATACCTTTATCACCTTTCTCCTCCGGACTACAAGAGGCGTAATACTGATATAATTGTCTGTTTTAGGGAATCCTGATTTTCGTTCTTCATTGTGTGCGGAACAGCCAGGTGAGATGAATATCAAACTGAGGATGTACATAGGGCGAATTGTGTATTTGCTAGACAGCAATAGAGATTTTAGCGGTTAGGATTTGATATTTGGTCGCCTGTTCATCTGCAGATTAGAGAGCGATTGAAAAGGAAGATGAACATCATTTTCCCATCTGCTGCAGATCATGGAAACTCTGCGAAGAAGAGCTCACATTTTAATCCAAGTGATGCCGGCGAAGTGAGGGCGGTAGAAATGCAGTCTTTCAAAGAATAGCACTATACAATATTCTGTCATTCAATTTAAACGACTTTTAGTGATACGGTTTTTCCAACTGTAAAAATACAAAATCCACAAGGAAAAGCTCACAAGTTTATCTCAGTGATGTCGGTGATGTGTGAGCAGTTGAATGGCAGTCTTAAAATAAGTTGGAATTTTAAAAAAGATAACTTAAATAACTGGATTCCATAGAACGAAAATGAGAGTCGATTATGAAAATCGTATCATACATTCAAGTCTCACTTGTTTAACACTAATACAAATTTTACTGTATTTCCTTTAAACCACTGTTTACTAATATTTAGTAACGACTTAATGATGATCCACATTTTGAGTACACAAGGTAACAGTAAGGTACCTGTGAAAATACAAAATACGATCGTACTTTTGTGATAGTAGTGGTAAAAGCCAAGTTTTAAAATTTTTAATTAATAAATTAATTAAATCAGCAGATAAAACGAATGAATAAACTATATCTTTTAGTAATCTGTTATACTTTTTCTCATGACGAGGCACTTTGTACCCTATCGAGCCACAAAGTCACTTTTGACCACTTCGGATTAAAATCGGTGTACCGAGAAGCAATGAAACAACTTCCACTGTCCCGTAGGGAAGAATCCCTCTGAGTTTTGATCAATCCTTAGAGTAAACCATTTCAGGGTGGAAGAGAGGGAAGGGGTTTTGGATCCATCTTAACCACTTTCCCTTCGCACTCACCCCCCTAACCCCATCTCCCCAGGGGAAGATTCTAAGATGCCGGAGAAGTCCAACTACTCTCTTGGGTGAGTGTTTATGTTGCTTTGTTATGTTTTTGTCTGTTTTTCGTTTGCTTCTTTGAATATGAAGCCATTCCCAAGGTTGCAGGCGTGAATTCTGAGGAGGTACATGACAAAATATTCTGAAATGTTAAATAGTCCTTTCCACTGTGTGATTACAAGCCCGTTCGACCCCTTACACCCCTTTACGTGAGGCGCGCGCGGAAATTCGTAATGACGACATCCCCACTTCCCCCATCCTTTCAAAAGGGGAAGGGGGGAGTGGGGGCTAGAGAGACCTAGCTATGCCCATCTATTTTGTGTCCTCTCGTTGCATCAGAAAGATAATAGATGAGATATCAGAGCTTTGTGACGATTCTTAAAGGATATATTCCTCCAGGAAGATATAAGTACAGAGACATATCGAGGCGCACGAAAGCTTTTCATCACCATTGCTCATAATTATTGATGCAGCGGAATAACGGTCAACACATTCGTCGTTGAGCAGCAGAGATCGATACATTTGATCGCCCATTTAAGCGAAATGACCTAGAGATATTTCTTATTATTCTGTCAATATAACGATAGTGTGATAATGAATGGTCTGCATACCCAAGAATTCCAAACGTATATATCTAAAATGAATTAAATAAGTTAAAAGATGATATTTGAGAGTTTATAGAGAAGAGCAGGTGCGAAAGGTAAAGTAACGGCAGAGAAAGCTAAGGCAGCGTTATCACCCAAGTTGAAGGATAATTTTAAAACTAGTAAACTATTTACTAATAGAAACAAATTTGTTCCGTGCCAGTTCGGATTTTTTAAGCGCTCTAAAAACACCGAAAGTGTTATTTCAATAGCTAAGTAAACAGGGAATCTTAATGGCGAGGAGGTAACTGTAAGAAGGACATTAGCAATTTTTTGTCATAACTGCTACTAAATAATTACTCGAGCTTGAGTATATCACAATTATTTAATTTATTTTTTTTCCTTGCATGATTGTGGATTGCACTCTATTATATTAAAAGAATTACGAATAAAGAAATGAAACAGTTTCTTTAGATATTAAGAGTGATTGTCAGTAAAAATCAGGGAAAATTCAAAAAACGTGGCCACGGTCAAAAAATCGATTGCGCTCATACTTTGTCAGTTTGAAGGCCTAGGTAAGTAACTGAAGGATATGAGGTTAGTTTTTTGAAATATTCCATATAACGGCAGAAAACCACGAAAAACGGTCACCTTACCGGAAGCTCGGATTTCACCTAGCGGAAACTCGAAATTTTACACTTTTCAGCTTCTCGCTACACAGACGTTTACATAGCTGTAAATCTTTCTTAAGTATAATTGAATTCATTGATTCTTCCTTAGTCAAACCATGGGAATTATTTTTATCTCTGCTTATTTGTGAGCGAACTGAGACCCGATTAAGAAGACACACTTTTCTCATTTACGCAAAGGTGTAAAATAATCCAAACTCAGCGACGAAAAAAGCTGACCGGTAGTTCTTCAAATCCTCTGATATTATAACCAAAGACAGTTCAGTCATTGATTTTTAGGTCTATGGTTTTAAATCTTTAGGATCTAGTAGCACTTTTGCATGAACGCCGATCAAAATTCGATAAAATTCCAATTGAGCGCCTTTGAAATCTACAACTCTACATAACAATGCACTATTGAATAAATTAACTCCTCGGCCAAAGTTTGTACATAATGAGGGTTTTACTTTCTTAGCGGTTTGAGCCTTTTAAAAATATATATTGATGTTAAATATTGTCTACACAGGTAAAACAAACTATGAAACACCAAAATTACCACGAGCTCAAATTAAATCTCACAGGCTCGCTCCCTAATCTGTGTCACGCACGAGCGACTTCGCTACAATTAGTACAGTAACAAACAGATATTTACATCTGTTAATTTACAATAAGTCTTATTTTAAAATATGTTACTCAACGATGTGCCAGGTTCCCCAGTTAACTTGCTGAAGTAAAAATAAAAGAAAATATCATAATAGCAATTCAAACTGAAACGATAAGAATTGATTTTATTAAGAATGAGAAGCTTTATACCGTCGATAGCCAATCAGAAGTACCTGTTCTCACGAGAATTGCATCGTTCTTTAAATAAATAAATCCAATTATCTTTATCTGTGAAACATTGCATCTAAAACCAGAGTTTACTGTCGGGGAACTTCATAGAACAGCGATGTCTTGCTCAATCTTGAATATTGTTGGTGGGATTTGCGGCGCAGACGAACGCACAAGTTCTTCAACTTCCGTCACGCCTCTCACGCTGTGTAACAGGGATATCAAAATTCACAAAAAGTCGTTGAAATTTTCCGGAATTGAAATGGAGGTAGAATTAATTTTGGCGAGATGTGGATGTTTTCAAAAGCCGGCGAATTTATCGGATATGACTATCTGTCCGGTTCATCGTGCCAAGTTAGGTTTAGGTTGGCGAAGGACGGGTAATCTTTGCACCATCCCGGAAGTTGTTTCTGGTCACTGCAAGGAGCTGAGGAAGGCACCCGCACTGGAAAAAGGAATAAATTTATTCCAATCCATGAAGATATTTGAGCTTTCAAAACAGCTCGTCCCTGTGGGCTCAGGTAAGCAACCAACTACTTGATGTTCTACCAAACAGAAACTGTCTCCAATGAATTATTTATTATGGCCATATTGGAGTGATGCAACGACCGTAATTGTGCTATTAAACGTAAACATATAAATGTTGATGTGACGTTTCCACTAGTATACTGTGCAAACTGTGCACTTTGTGGGTGGTTGGGGAGAGAGAGTAGTATAGCTGTTAAATCCTTTCCCCCACCCCCTTCCCTCCTTTTTAAATGTCGTAAAAATGACAGTGCACATTATTTATTCTTCGGTGCCCTCTTTGGAAAATTCTTAGTATTTTTCATCGAATATTGTCAAAATTAAACTTTATTTTCTCTATCAATGACAGACTGTAGTGTTGTTTGACAAGCGCAATCAATAAAACATGCAAGTCGTAAAACTCATAGTGTTTTTAATAGTCGCATTGGACAACAGAATGAAGAGGATACAAAACTCATTGGAGTTCCTGCTTGGTAGTACATTTTTTAGTTGTTATTTACCTGAGCCCATAGGGACGAGCTATTTTGAAAGGTCAAATATCTTCATGGATTGGAAAAAATATATTCCTATTCCAGTGCGGCTACTTTTCACAGCTCCTGCTGAGTGACCCGAAACAACTTCCTGTATGGTGCAAAAATTAATACTTTTGAACATGATGTATTACTCAGTAAGTGACACAGGCATAATCGGAAAAAAAATCCGAGTGCTTCATGGGACAAACATCCTGCATACTGCTAGGATTGGAATGTCATGTGTGGCATACGCGCAATGGAATAAATGTGATATTTTTTAAGCCTGGTGAATAAATGAGAATGATGTATTATTCAGTAAGTGACACAGGCGTACTCGGAAAAAAAGAAATCCGAGTGCTTGAAGATTTTAGATATATGAAAATTCACATATTTGCACTGCCGTGGAAAGATGAAATTAGAAGATCCTCGCAGCTAAGAACACTACTGAAACTAGTAGTTGTAAGTAGGACCTGAAAAAAAAAAAATTTCAGGCCAGTACGGGATTTGAACCCATGACCTCTGCGATACCGGTGCAGCGCTCTACCAATTGAGCTAACAAGCCAACTGGGAACTAATCAATGAATTGGGTAGAAATAAACATCCGAGTGAATGAAGATTTTAGATATATGAAAATTCACATATTTGCACTGCCGTGGAAAGATGAAATTAGAAGATCCTCGCAGCTAAGAACACTACTGAAACTAGTAGTTGTAAGTAGGACCTGAAAAAAATTTCAGGCCCGTACGGGATTTGAACCCATGACCTCTGCGATACCGGTGCAGCGCTCTACCAATTGAGCTAACAAGCCAACTGGGAGCTGGTTAATGAATTGGGTACAAATCCGAGTGCTCTCGGCCATCAGGAGTCGAAACTATCGACATCGTGTCAGGTTATGCCTAAGTGACACGATGAGACGGTACGGGTAGTCATCTCCAATAAACTCGTTGGCTTTTAAAAACACGCAATCTTGCTAAAATCAATTCTGGTTCAAGTCCGGAGAGTTTTTTAGGACTTCGTGCGATGTTTTATATCCTTGTTACACAGCGTGAGCAGTGTGACGAAAGCTGAGTAAGGGCAGAAATTAGCCATTGGAAGTTACTTAGCAAGTGCGTTCGTCTGCGCCGCAAATCCCACCGACAATATTCAAGAACGAGCAAGGCGTCGTTGTTATGTATGTCTATTAACTTCGCAAACAACATACTCTGCATGGTTGAGTAGATTTGTTTATTTAGAGAACGATGCAATATTTGCTTTTCGTGGAAACAGTTACTTCCGATTGGTTTTCGACGGCACAAAACTTCTCATACTAAATAAAATCAATTATTATTGAGCTAGAATTACTATTAAGGTTTTCTTTTTTTTCCAGCAAGTTAACTGGGAAACCTGGCACATCTTTGAGTAAGATATTTTAAAAATACGACTTATTAAAAATCAACGGATGTAAATATCTGTTTGTTACTGTACTAATTGTAGCTAAGTCGCTCGTGCATGACGCAGATTAGGGAGCGAGCCTGTGAGATTTAATTTCAGCTCGTGGTAATTTTGGTGTTTTATAGTTTGTTTTACCTGTGTAGACAATATTTAACATTAATATATATTTTTAAAACGCTTCAAACCGCTAAAAAAGCAAAACCCTTATGTTTTATGTACAAACTTTGGCCGAGGAGTTAATTTATTCAATAGATTTCAAAGGCGCTCAATTGGAATTTTATCGAATTTTGATCGGCGTTCATGCAAAAGTGCTACCAGATCCTAAAGATTCAAAACCGTAGACCTAAAAATCAATGACTGAACTGTCTTTGGTTATAATATCAGAGGATTTGAAGAACTACCGGTCAGCTTTTTTCGTCGCTGAGTTTGGATTATTTTACACCTTCGCGTAAATGAGAAAAGTGTGTCTTCTTAATCGGGTCTCAGTTCGCTCACAAATAAGGAGAGATAAAAATAATTCCCATGGTTTGACTAAGGAAGAATCAATGAATTCAATTATACTTAAGAAAGATTTACAGCGATGTAAACGTCTGTGTAGCGAGAAGCTGAAAAGTGTAAAATTTCGAGTTTCCGCTAGGTGAAATCCGAGCTTCCGGTAGGGTGACCGTTTTTCGTGGTTTTCTGCCGTTATATGGAATATTTCAAAAAACTAACCTCATATCCTTCAGTTACTTACCTAGGCCTTCAAACTGACAAAGTATGAGCGCAATCGATTTTTTGACCGTGGCCACGTTTTTTGAATTTTCCTTGATTTTTACTGACATTTACTCTTAATTACTATTTTGCCATGCTTGGTTTAAGCAAGTGTAAAGAATTTAACCGAAGACAAGACGTCGAGAATTGGCATAACATTCAATTTCCTGCAGAATTTCTTTAACAACAGAAGGATGCTGTTGACTAAAAGCAACAAACAGTAAAAGCTTATCCTTTAAGCAAGAGATTGATCTTGGAAGGTTTACAAAAAAGGAATTTCCATCAACCTGATATTGCCAAACAGGAAAAATGGTAAGAATTGGGGAAACGTAATGCTCACAGAAAATCAACCCTCACAGAAAAAAACCAAATGTTGACGAAATTTTGTCAGATGTGGGGAACAGTCCTATCATCAATGACTATGTTGAGCGAGAACAAAAGTTATTTTTAAAACATAAATCATTGTTCACCAGATTGATGCCACAAGCATACTACGAAAATCATGACTGCTTCCGAGTTCTTTGGCGAGACTCGAGTTTGTTACCCTCACAGCGGCTTTCGGACAGAAATAACAATATCTCCATGTAAACTCTCATAAAATAACACTGTTTAATTAATAAACCATACTTTTTGTCGGTCAACGCACGTAATAAATCACTTGAGATGTTGGGAGAACACAAGAAAGTTTGTAAATCACGTGATGCTAACTTTCTAGCGACCCAAGCAAGATCAATTTTGAAAGGTAAGTGAGGATTTCATTGGGGTACTGGGGTGTAAATTAATGATCTTCACATAATAAACAGAGTGGAGCTGAGGATGCAATGCATTGTTATGATATATTTTCCGCATGCCAGGCTTGGCATTTTGTCGTTGTCCAGCATGTTGACCAACTCCTTCCCTTCCCATCTCCCCTCATGCCTTTTCTTTCCTTAGTTCTTTTTTTTTTTTTAACCCTTTAACAGCTAATTTAGCAATGTTGAGAAAATAATCTCTGACGTACAGAAGAATAGGGTAGAATTCAAGAGAATGTCAACTGAGAGCACAAAAATACTGGTTATGTTATGTGCTCCTCTTGTCATAAGGTTTGGGTTTGTTGGTGACTAACCATGCAAAACTTAAACCTTTAATCCAAAGGATTAAAAAATCTTTAATCCGAAGGCTTTGAGAAATCTCGCACTAAATGTTATATCGTTTAACTTAACAACAAGACCAAAAAATTGAGAAACTGAAGGCGATAAAGAGGTTTTAATTTGGTGGCTTCGTGGCACCGTTCGAGGATGCCGCCACCGCGCATGCACGAAAAACTTGATGTCCCACATGGAAACCCAAGCGACGGTTGGTCGACCAGCCGCAACATGGTTATTACATCTTTCGATTATGTTAACCCATTCTTACATAATAGAACAAATGTATAAAAAATAATGGAACGGATATCTTTGAGTTTGTTTTGCCATCAAGGAGTGTTTGGTTTCGATACGAAGCAAAATGACCTGGAACAGTTAGCCACAATTACATAAAAATTATGCGATTTTAAAACTGAAGTGGTCGTTTTAATTTATTATTACTGCGTTCTAACTGACGTCCTGCACAACACCTTCGATCAGGAGTAAAATGTAAGGTCTCAGGGACACAATAACCTAGTTACCAACCTTCTTGAGTTATTGTGACAAGATATCACGCAAGATATCAATGTGATATCATGTGACAAGATATCACGCAGGGAATACATGCAAATGTAGGATGTCAACCGCGCAGAACGAAGTTCGTCGTTTAATATTAAGTCATGCATCACATTTATGAATATTTTTGAAAAAAATGTGCAAAAGAAAGAGGAGTTAAGTTTGAGTAATTACTTCGCAAACGATAGCTATCGCCAAACTTGACTCATAAATAAGTCTTAAAGAGTTAAAAAATTAACTAAGTAACGTTACATCATCTGCACTATTTCGAAAGGTAAAATTAGTAATAAAAGTTTTTTCTCGTCGCAATTTTTTTGTTTTTATTGCGCAAAATGTCTTTCCGCACCTGGTCCGAAAATCCTTTAGACTTATTGGTGCGTTTATAAAGGGAAAATAAATATTGACCTTACGTCAGCTAGGAACGATCAAGTGTTTTGATGTTCATTACACCTGGCCTCTTATAAAGAGGTTTGAAATACATTGACACATCTGAAGCAGAAGAGATGCCACTAAGTCACGAATCAAAACAAGCATACTGACGGCTGCTAACGGAATCTCATGATGAATTATGCGATGAAAGGGCTTCAATCCCTTAAAATGATCACAGCTCTTTGTTCGCTGAGTAAGTACAAGCTTTACTACATCGATTCGTTATGCTTTGTAAATATAAAATTAGTAGTAAATGCTACGATGAAGAAATTGAGGTGGCGGTACAGTCAGCGGCCCGTGCCAAAAATAAACCTGAAAAGGATATGTCAATTGGACCTTATTCAGCTTCTTGATAGCAAAAGAAGTATAAATTGAGAACAAATGAATGAATAAGTAAGGTATAAAATAAAAATAATGCAGGCGATGTGTGTAAGTGTGTTTTTGAATTTTATTTAGTTTCAATACAACGCAAAATAGTTAAACACACTGACATATATAATTACAATCATGAATTGTTAAAAATGAATTCGTCGTTGTTATCCATAATTAGTGTTCTGTCGTGACGGTCGGGGAAACAGTTTTGAGCTCTGAAAAAAAAAACACAAAAGCCCAGCCGCTATCCTTTGAAGCTATCTTTACAGGATGTCACTGTGGAAATACGTATAAATCTCTTGAGCAAAAAAGGAGAAAAAATATATATATACAAATATATACATACGTTTTACAATATTTATATTTTGCATCGATCTCAGTATACCATCATTCGTCGAATTCGATAATTTTATTTTTAGTGAATTTTCAATGCACGGCTTCAAAATTTTAATTGATAACTTTCGGTTTCAGTTAAGCTTAAAAAACGGTTAGTTAATCATCGAGGCTGTTTGGGGCGAAACTGGTTCGGGTGCACTCCAATTCGCATTACTACTCAACTAAACCACCTTGAAGCCGGACATTTTTTTTCCAGGCTTCTCTTATCGAAATTTCTTTGTATGGGCTAGACATGAGAGGATCCTTTTAACATTTTGAGCCTCGATGAGTTACAAGACTATCAGCAATAAAGTTTATTTCTTTTTCTCCGACGACGCAAAAATAATGAATAGCTCTTGAATTAGCGCTTAGGCAAACATGCGGCGCCCTCGGGCAAAAGGAAGCGAATCCTGTGCTCTGATTGGCTATCCGAGTAGGCCAGATGAACTTATCTTGCCAGTCCTGTTAGAGTCCATCCGTCACTTTATGCGCTTGGACCAGTCGCGCGCGAGTGGAAATACATTTATTAATTTATTAGAAATAGTTTAACTTGAAATCGAGAAACCTTTTTTCTTTTGTTTCAAATGATATTATTGTGACAGAAGGTCAATGCACAACGTTTAATTTATTTCTCTTCTGCAGTCGTTGTTACTGTAATGATGCAATGGACAGAAACAGGTGAGACAACGCCATTCCAACTTAAACATTTATATACCTAAAACAGAACTTAAAAAAAGGAGAAATTCCAACTGATTTGTAGAAATTATTAGTTATAGACTGCCGATTGAAACTACGTTAATCAGCTTGTGATTCTAAACGCGAATTGGAAAGAAAACATCAAAGTTAAAGAATAACACTACCACCACCCAGATCTCCCCAATTTCCATTCTTAAAGCCGAGATTCATTTCAATGTTTGTTCTGGTAAGGTAAAATGTTTTATGCTCATTTTTTTATGAATAATATTGTTAATATGATAATCAATAGTCTTCGCCTCCATTTTCATCATCCACACTATTACTACTATTATTATCAACATAATCTACATATTTTGGTGCATTTACTTATTTATTTTGTCTTAGAATGCCAGCAGACATGTTTCAATAATTCCTGGTACACATTTTCGAAATGGGGAAGACAGTGGTGGTGGAACAAGAAAGCCTGCAAATATCAGGGAGGTTACCTTGTTTCTATCGAATCAGAAGAAGAATGGCAGTTTATCAATAATGAAATACAAAATCGTTCCTCTTGGAATACTAGTGCGTGGCACATTGGTTTAAGGGAAAAGGCCAAAAATTGGACTTGGGAGAGTGGAGCACGACTGAATATTTGGAAATGGCGAGATTCTATAACAAAAAATATAAGACCTCGTGCGGAAATATCCAAGAATGGGAGCCTTTTTAACAGCATATTTTGGAACGATAGCAACGCCTTCATTTGTGAAATGCCCGGAGGTAAATAAACGTTCAACCGAGAATTAAGAATTTGTTCATGCTTAGCGTGCGTATATCGAGTTATGGATGCACGCGGGAAGTTTGGAGAACACGAAAAATACGTAAGAGTAGCTCGAAGCGCAGCCGAGAGCAACTCTTAGTTTTTGAGTGCTCTCCAAACTTCCTAAGTGCATCCATAACTCGATATACGCACAGCTAAAAGCATGAGCCAATTCTTCTATAACAGAGCGACAACAAGGATCTGCGCGAAGAAGCCTTTTATTGTGGTAGATTGCAAAATTCTCACAACGCACAAAAAAAAGTAGGCAAACGTCTCTATCGGCTGATCAAAAACACGCCACATTTTATACTTTGGTTTGAGAGATAACTGTGAATGAAAAGCTCAAAATTTACGGGGAGAATTGAGGAAATCAAAGCCAAATGAACTCAAGTGTCACTAAAAAATGCAGGTAATTTAGTGTTAACAACTGGGTTGAAAACGTAAATTAGCCACCGTAAAGGGTAAAAAAGCTGACGTTTCGAGCGTTAGCCCTTCGTCAGAGCGATTAGAGGAATTGTGGGTTGTGTGTGGATTTATATGTAGGAAGTGGAGCTTCGCCATTGGTGGGAATGTGGTGACGAGAAAACAGGAATAACTTAGTTGAATGAAAAGCGCTCGTTGATTCCGTGGGGATTAAGGGTGCCGATTTGGAATATAAATTTTTGTTCTAGTGTTTTACGGCTTTCCGAACTGCCTAGATGTAAGGAAAGGCCGCAAACTGCCATATGCTGTTTAGAATGATAAGGAAGATTAAAGTGTCTAGCGACTGGTTTGGATGCGTCCTTGTCATTTCTTGTCGTCTTCCTGTTTCGCCGATGTATAACTTATTGCAATAAGTGCAAGTTATGCAGTAAATAACATTGGCGGAGGTACACGTAAAGTGACCAATGATCTTAATGGATCTTTTGGGTCCCGATATTTTCTCTACGTTATGAATGAAAGGACAAGTTTTGCATCGTGAGCGAGCGCATTTAAAAGTTCCAGATTGGTCATAGGTTTGAAATGAACTCCTGACTAAAAAGTTGCCTATGTTTTTGTCGCGTTTGAATGAAATAAGTGGGGGTTGCGAAAAGATATTGCCAGTCTCTGAATCGTTTTGGAGTAATTTAAAATTTTTAAGAATGATTCATCATTCATCATTCATCATTCTTAAAAATTTTAAATTACTCCAAAACGATTAACTAATTTATTCCCGTTTTCTCGTCACCACATTCCCGCCAATAGCGTAGCTCCACTTCCTACATATAAATCCACACACAACCCACAATTCCTCTAATCGTTCTGACGAAGGGCTAACGCTCGAAACGTTAGCTTTTTTACCCTTTACGGTGGCTAATTTACGTTTTCAACCCAGTTGTTAACACTAAATTACCTGCTATACTCTCCCACCGACGCAGCACCACAGTTTCTTTAGAAACTTACCTCTTTATTCATTTGTCACTAAAAAATGCTTTGAAAGTCAAAGAGTCAACTTGCAAGTTTTTTTCGGCTTAATTATTGTTGCTTGTTGGATCAGGACCTATAGAAAAATTTGGCAGTTCTCCGCTGGTTTCTTCCATATTTCAAAGAGAAGAAAAACTTCACTGAAGCTTAACAGGAAGGAAACTTACCTACCTAGGGTTGTATATATATATTTTGTGCTAAAAAATGCCCTCTTAAAAATAATATAATGAAAATTTCTCTTATAAATTGATTTTCCAAAAAATGAGACACTGCTCACATAATATCAAGTCCACCTTCATGCAACTTCTACGTGTGTAGGCGATGAATAATTTTATAATGAATACAAAAGCAGTTGGAAATTATGATAACTCACATTCGCATCTTACTTAGTGACTAATTTAACCTTTTCAGACTGGTGGCAAGGGTAGTGTAGAATTTTAGTCGAATTTGATCCCAACAATGTTAGAAAAACAATCAAAACAAACAAAAAAATCTCAAGTATAATGATGGCATGAACTCAGATATAGTCTAAGCTAATTTAGGTTGAAATACTAATAATTATATCAATAATAACGACACGCCGGTTTGCTGGCTAGTTTATTCATATCCTTGATTGATCTTGTGTTCTTCAATTTTACCATTATCATGGTCATTATTATATTTGTTGCCATCTTCTTTATTTTGTAGAATGTCCAAATACTTCTTTTCAAAACTCGTGGTATATATTTACGAAAAAAGGAGGAAAATGGAACAAGAGCAGAGAAATCTGCCAATGTCAAGGAGGAGACCTAGTTTCCATTGAGACCGAAGAAGAATGGAACTTCATCAATGACGAGATTCAAAATCGCAGCACAATGTCCAATTGTACTCTTCATAATAGTACTTATCACCATTGTGACGCATGGTACATTGGCTTACAAAAAAACGGTGAGAATTGGACTTGGGTGAATGGAAAACTGCTGAACATGTCTAAATTGGCAAGAAAGCCAAAATTAAGCAGAGTTGTAGCTTACATATCCAAGCGCTATATTAATGGCGGACAGGAAATGTGTGATGTCCTTGACTGTAAGAATATGGCTTATATTTGTGAAATTCCTAAAGGTAAGAGAAATTAGCCATTTATTTTTAATATAGAATCAAATAAAAGGCTCATTGACCGTAATGCGAATGTTACCTATGAGTTCACGTTTGGTACACTTACCACTGCAATCATAGCAAGCGGAACTCATGGATCTTCTGACAATCAGGATAAAATTTTCACTTGGGCAAATATTTCTAGATCATCACGTCTCAGGTTGTTCCTGTTCTTTAGTAATGTTTGTTTACTTGTTTTTTGCTTATTTTTTAAGGGGGGGGGGCTAATTTGTAATTTGATGTCAGCTGCCTCATTACTATCCTCAACTTTAACTGCAGAAACATCTTTACCATCCGAATCTATAAGGCCACAACCCACTCCATCGCCGCCATTATGGTTATCATTGTCGCCGTCACTATCTCATCCACTGTCTCATTCATCGTCGTTGTCGCAGTCACCTTCCCAAGTGCTTTCCAAGTTTCCTTCACAGTCGTCGTCACAGTTGCCTTCTCAGTTACCATTGCATTCGACTTCTCAGTTGCCATCTCTTTGCCAATCGGCTTCCCAGACACCTTCTCAGTCACTGTTACAGTTGGCATTTCACTCGACGTTTCAGTCAACTGCAGACGCATCTTCATCATCCGAATCCAGAAAGTTACGTCCTACTCCATCGCCGCCGCTGTGGTCATCATCCTTGACATTGCTTTCACTGTCACAATCACCATCCCTGTCAATGTCTCAGTCACCCTTGCAGTCGGTGATGCAGTCGATGTCTCAGTCACTTTCTCATACACCGTCTCATTTGCCATCTCAGTCGCAGTTCCCGTCATTGCTGCATTTCCCTTCCCAATCGCCTTCCCAGCCACTCCCTCAGTCGTCGTCAGAATCGCCTTCTTATTCATTGTCACTGTTGCCTTCTCAGTTGCTGTCGCATTCGCCGTCTCAGTTGCACTGGGATTTACATTCAACACCACATTCGCAGTCACCGTTATCCCAGTTGCCATTGCAGATGGCCTCTCATTTGGCATCACTTTCACCATCGCACTTGACTTTTCAGTTGACATCACAGTCATCTTTCCAGTCACCTTCGCAGTTACTGTCTCAGTTGCAGTCTTGGTTGCCGTCGCCATCGCTTTGGCCACCGCTTTCCCTGTCACCATCTCAGTCTCAGTCTCAGTCACCGTCGTTTCAGTTACCTTTTTACTTGCTTTCATCCGCGCCCTTGCCATCACAGTCATTGATGCCATCGACATCATCATCGCCATTGCAGTCACAAATGATTCAGAAGCTGGTGTGTAATTTTTTTGTTTTTGTTTTGTTTTGTTTGTATGTTCTCATACTCTACAATTCAACTGAACATGTCTCTAAACTTGGCAGAATGGATATTACCAATGTCAGTTCCTTGCAGGTATTTTATTCTACTAATTTCTTTCCACAGTTATGCAACTAATGCTCCATCGGTCTGTTTTTAATGTTCAAACAGAATCCGCAAATATGAATTATCATAAAGCGTATAAATCATGTTTTGTCGGTATGTAAGTTTTTCTGCTTTCGTCTCATATTGCTAGTAAAAGTAAAATATTAATGGCTCATAATTTTTAATTTGATTACGACGTTGAGCTACATAGTTTTTCATGCCTGTAAGAAATATCTTATTTGAATTTTTATGGATAAATAAAAATTATCGTTATTAGTATTATTATTATCATAATTATCAGTATAATTGTTATTTGTTTTTAAATGATAGGACAATAACTGAATAATTGATCCTCCTGGACGGGTCGATATTTAGCCTGCACACATACATCTGTACCCGACATTGGTTGGCTCTCTCGCTGGAATACTTTTTCTCATTTATTTATTCTTCTTTTGTTTTCTATCCACAAATTCTTGGTACCTTACCTGAGCAAAAAATTACATTTCATTACAGGAAGCCATAGTGGTTTTAGAAGTCTTCATCACCAGTATTAAAAGCATCACAAAAGCTCGTGAACACGCCTCTGTAACAGAAGAGATTGAGACAAGAAGAGAATCCACTTTTAAGGTGGCAGTTGCCTTTGAGGAATTTGCTCTTAACTACAGCAAGCTCCACCTGATTGGAACGAGGTTCCCACAAGTGATCGACAGTCACAAAATGGGCGAGTCTGAACACAATATGGTCTATAGGCCTTGATGATGTAATGAATTTGTACAGATTACTGAATGAGAAGCGCTATTGCAGGATCAAATCCATCCATCTGGTCCGTCCATTGACTATTTGTGTTTATCAATCATAAAACCCCTTATTATTAATGGTTTTACAATATTTTAAGAATTGCACTCGTTGAGAGCTAAAGTAAATAAAAGCGTTGATACAACCATGGTGTACAGACTGTATTTTCAGTCCAGCAAGAGTCGTGAAATTATTGAAACCATCACCTGCTGTTTTGTTCGTTAGTGCTAGGTATTCATAAAGCCTACCATCAAAATGCAAGTGACTTCTACCTTGAGGATCAAGAATTGCAAGCAAGCATAAATGTTTTGTCTGCAAACTTTCCGAAATCCGGTTGGTATCTACTGCAGTGTTTACTCCTAAATTGTATAAGAACAATTCCCCTTGTTTTCCTTATAAATTTACGCGGTATTGAAATTCATTTGCACATAAACAGAGTCCTGAGTTTGTTTGTTTCTTTACACAGTCTATATATAGATTGAGTTATCTGGAGTTTCTTAAAAGACTGTGCTTCAGCCTTTTTAATTTTTCGATTTTTTTTAGTTTCATTGGTTGTTGGGATTGTGTATAAGGATCTCCACGAACTACTAGACACAGGTCAACTTGTCAGGAATGAAGCAGGCAAAGCCACGAGGTGAAGTTCAACTTCTCTAAAATTATACGATTCAAAATAAACAAAATTATAATTTTTCCTTACTTTTTTGTTAGGTATTTGAACTCTAGGATAATGGCCGTGGCTATGGATCCAAAACCAGAAAAACTGGAAGCGAATATCATATTAAAGTTCAGAAACCTGAAGGTAAGAACACGATCAAAATTGGTATCAATTGCTGTACACTGTGTTTATTTATTCCAAAGAGATAATACACATTTTCAGGTTGATGAAAGAAAAAAGATATGTGTGTTTTGGAGGGGCTTTAACAAAAGGTAAGAAACTAAAATATATAACGTACCTTGTTCTAAAAGTTATGCAAGCCAGGCTTACGTAATCTTTGTTAATCACAATGAATTTTTTTTGTTTGTGAAGGAAACACCAATCAGCTCTTGCAGCAGGAAAACCAAAAAAATCAATAACATTCGAATGGAAAAGGTCCCCACTTGACTATGATGCCAATGTGACTTCCCTAAAGTTATCGAACATCCGTCACTGTCAATCTGTTACTTCCTGTTTTGAAGCCATTTCTTTTATGTATTTTATTCCTTTTCACTTGCGGTTGTCGCCATTTTTCGCTTCTGCCATCGTCGTACATATTGTTGCTGACAGAATCGTTTTTTTTACCGCAAAATTAAGAATTTACCTTTGATTTTTTTCTATTTTTCCGTTTTTTTTTATTTTCTCCACATAAGGTAAGATACAGCTGTGTTTTACTAGCCTAGATGGTAAAGATACCTTTTCATTACATCGTACTGGCTAGAATATCAAAGCCGACTCTATGAGTGGCACATATCAGTTACTGAATAAAATGGAAAGTAGTCAAGAAAGTCTCGAGGCTACGATTATGAGGAAGATAGCAAGTTGACCTTTTGGTAACCAAAGGTCTTCTTCACTATTTTTTTTTATAATATTGCTGTTATTGTTTTATTTTTTTTGTGTTTTTTCTTTTAACGTTGTCGTCATTTTTCCAGCTCAGAAGGATTTTCAGGGAGAGGATGCTATGTGGTTGCATCACAAAGCAACTCAGAAGAAACAGTGTGCAGCTGCAATCATTTTACTCATTTTGCTGTCTTACTTGACTACAACGGCAGCTCAGGGGTAATGGACTAATGTTTACCTTATACCTTCACTAGTGGTAATACAATTCCTTTGAGGTGATTGACACATTTCTAATTCTTTTCATGCCATTTATGAAGCAGCTCACCGAAGAAGACGAAACAATTCTGGAGATTATCACCTACGTGGGATTAAGCCTGTCAATCATAGGAATAATTTTGACAGTTATTCTATATTCCTTCCTTACGTAAGTGCTACAGCCACAAATTTTAAAACTTTGCATTACTTTAAAAATGTCAGACGTAAGTAAGACCTCTTCGCGAAAAGATAGACACTCAGTCAATGCATAATGAAACAATTGCCTGTTGCAACATAAAGTTGCTTTCCTTTGTTTTGTTCGGTTTTGTTTTTGTTTTGGTCTGTTTGTTCTTATTTGTCTATTGTTTCTCTAGAGATGTTCACCAGCCTTTGTCACAAATACGATTGAGTCTTTCTGTTGCCCTTGGAGCTGGACAATTTATTTTTCTCGTCGGGATAAACGCCACAGAAAACAAAGTAAGCGACTTCTTCATCCATTTATGAATATTTGCTTGATAAGCTTATGACGAGCACGAAGAAGTACACCAGATCTCTTTGAAAAGATGCATGAAAAGTAGACAATTTTTTTTCTCTCTTCCAGGCTTCTTGTATTACAGCAGCAGCCTTCATGCAATATTTCCTGATGGCTTCGTTCTGTTGGATGCTGGTGGAGGGATTTTACCTCTACCTCTTTGTGGTGAAAGTTTACAACATCACCGAAAAGATGCACATGTATCACGTCATGTCTTGGGGTATTTTCATTTTACTTGTTTTGAATTGTTTGACTTCATGATAACCTGAATCGACTTGCATTGACATCCTACTTATGTTTAGGTTTACCCATCGTCACGGTCGGTATTTCATTATGCATCGCTGCTGGAAAAGATGGAATAGAGAGCTTTACTAGTGCTAAATAGTAAGAGAAACCTTCGACATCAGTTCTTTTTTCTCCTTATCCACATATCCTGTCTCCTACAAAAGTGTATTCTTTTAAGTACAACTCTTTTTCTACAATTTTGTGTTTTTAGTTCGGTTTCATTTCGTAGATTTTTGTGTCCCTGTGTTTTTATCCAGGTTTTGTGTGTCTGTCTCTGTCTCTCTTTCTGTCTCCTTCCCCGTCTTCTATTTCTCTGGGTTACTGGGTTAGAGGATTATTTGCAGCAAAAATATGTTTATATTTTTCCTTTCGTTTCTCGTTTCAAGTTGCTGGCTGTCCTACACAAACAACCTCATCTGGATATTCGCCGCATTTATGGTTTTCGTTGAAGTGGTGAGTCTAAAATTAGTCAGTCCCTGGCAATTTCCTTTTTAATGCCAAAACTGACCACCGGTGGTCACAACGCACATTTCTGTTTTCGACCACCAGGCTCAAAGCTCACAATATTTTCAACTCCATTTACGCCTACAATGTATTCAGCATTACTCGTCTTAGCAACAACCACTCTGCCGATATTTGACATTCCTTGTTTGTTTCAGCTCAACATTTTGATTCTCGTCCGAGTCATTAAAGAGATGACCACGCTAGTGCAGCCTATGGGGGAGGACACTCATATTAAGCAGATACAGTGAGATTTGAAATTTTTAGTCAGCGAAATATTTTAATCAGTGGAAGGAAAAAAGTTAAATAAACGAGAACCAATTGCTTTACATCTAGTTGTGAGGTATTTGCCTCAATTCCACCCTAGTTAGCAATAAACAGTGAGAAATTAATTACTTATTCATTGAAGAGGTTAATTCATGATCATGTACAGGAAACAATCAAATAATTCAAACTTTTTTTTAATGTTGTCGTTATTCCGGCAGACTTGGCTTTAAAACATGCGCGGTGATGATTCCACTGATGGGTATAACGTGGCTATTTGGTCTTTTGTCGCCATTGCACAAAGCTTTCGCCTACATTTTCACCATCTTTAACTCAACTCAGGTGAGTATTCGGTCTTTTCTCGTCATCACAAAAAGCTTTCGCCTACATTTTCACCATCGTCGATTCGATTCAGGTGAGATGTAAATGAACTGTCGGAAATCTAATCATCTGTTTGCAAACTTGAATGTCCAAACTACATTCTTACATTAGTCTGATGATATTTCCCGTTCAAAGGTAACCTAGTCGACAAGAGGGGATTTACTTCTTGGTTTTTGAGATCTGCAACTTCCCTTAATTTACTGTTTTACCCATTTTTTAAAGACGATTTCAAGGTAGAGATTATAAGATGTTTGCACTACATCAAACTTTTTAAACGACGCTCTGCCATCTCTAAAAAAGGCTGATCTTGAAATAATTTTCTGTCTTAGGGATTCCTGATTTTTTTCTTCCATTGTGTGCGAAACAGCCAGGTAAGAAAGACATCAAACAGCGGAGGTAGATCAAGTGAATTGTGAAGACTTTAGAATCACTGAGCTTTGGATGGTTAAGAACTGATATTTGGCCAATTGTTCATCTTCAGATTAAAGAGCGATTGAAAAGGAGGATGAACGCAATTTTTCCATCTTCCGAAGTTGGAAACTCTGCAAGGAAGAGCTCACGAGTTAACGCAAGTGATGCCGGGAAAATACGGGCAATCGAAATGCAGTCTTTCGATGCATAAATAGCACTGCGCCTCGGTGAAGCTAGTCAATCATCTTTTAGCGATTTGCAATCACTTAGCATGACCTTCCCTCAGTAATTCCTCAGTAGAGCCTGGTTAGTATCATAGTATCAGTAAGGAAGGGGGGATTAGGATTTTTGGTTTTGCGGTGTTCGTCATTTTTTTAGATCGGTTTTTCGGTTTTCTGCCAAACAAACTTCGGTTTTGGTGTTTATTGTGGTTCGCAGATTTCCGAGTTTTGGCACTTGGTTTTCTGTTTTCGTCAAAAATACTAGTGGGCTTTCAGATTTGGAGTCCGAAGTAGTTTTGGCTTTTCCTATTTGGGTTCCAACTCCTCTTTGATCTGAGCGGCAATCTTTTTGCCTCCATAGCTGTGAGACCTCTTTGTGCTCCATCTGTCATCTGTGTTGGATCGATTAGGATTTTGACAACTAGGATGTGAAAAATCGGTTTAGACGGTTTTGGATGCGATTCTCGGCTTTAAACGAATTTTTGTTGCGGTTTTAAATGTATTTTTTTTCAGTTCTGCGGTTTCGTAGACCCCGATGCCCCCCCTCTCCCCCTCCCCCCCCCCCCCTTCACTAAAGGTAGGGCCATTCTGGTCAGTGTCGTAATGACGTAAATACATAAATGAACCGCTTATATAGTGCTATTAGCTGTTGACTTTTATTGTTATTACGAAGGGCCGCATTCGGCATCCTGGTAAATCATGGGTCTATCTGTTTCCATGGGAAGTAGGCTCTTTGCAAAGGTAGCTTGGATAAATTGGAGACAGTACTGCCAACAACAATAGTACATGCTTGGACCCTCGTTTTAATGGAACGGATACAATGATATAAATCTCACTCGGTTTGCGCCCTTCTTAAGATATTTCTGCTTAATGTTAATACTTGTAGAAAAGCTTTACATTCCAAGCCGTTTAAGTTAGTCAACTGCAATGTTTGTACTTTTATTGTTAAGTTTAAGGTTCGCCCTAAAATTAAAAGAAAAAAACTGTGTAAAAGCTTGATTGCCTATAAATTGTGTTAAACATACAAATCAACGATTTTAACGTCTTTTCTTTAATCTGTTTTCGTGTTCCATATAGTAAGTCAGATACGTAATCAAATTGAATGTGACACAATATAGTTGCTCCTATAGCAATAATGGATAAATAAACAAATGTATAATAAATACATATTCACCTATCTAGTCATCATTATTATTTTTTAAAGCCACATTTTTTTTTCCTTTTTTTTTTTTTTTTTGTATCCATGTCAGGAAAATGACGAATGTTCTCAAATTTCTCAGAGTCGAAATGTTTGATCAAGTGTATTGCTTGAAATGTTGGAATGAAAACTAGTTGGAGAAAAAGTCGGCATCGATAGATACAACATGAATGCATATACACAAGTAGCAACTCTTACAGCGATTTTTCGCATTTGCTACTTCTTGTTTATCACCGAAACACCTTTGAGGAAATATAAACTATCAGGAATATACAAATGAAGTCACGTCTATTTTGTTTAATTTTTTCCCCAACGGGGGGGGAGGGGGGAGGACATACAATTCATATAGGATCATGTACTCCTGTTATACGTATCCTTTCCTGTAGGTTCGAATATTTTCCGAAAAAAAAATTCCGTGTTGGGCGGAAATAATTTTTAAGGGTTTGATATCATGATAAGGGTATTTCAAGCGTAATGCTACTGGCGAGTTAAGGTTTATCGGCGCGAGAAAAGCACTGCACTGAAGAAGTTTGTCAAAAAACACTCGTGTATATAAAGAAACAAACGTAGTAGTTCTCCAATTTCATGACTATTAATTCTTTTTGGTTTACAAATGTAGAAAACAAGGAAAACATTTAAGGATCCTTATAAGCGCGCTGCTATTTGATTTCTACTTTCAATATAAATTGTAGTACCCACTGTGACTTTCTCAGTGCATCATTTTTAATTTACAAAATTTTGGTCTCGTTTTAAATTATTCGTTTGTATTGCTTTTTCTAACTTTTTAAGTTTGAACTTAAATGGGCTGTCAGGGGCAGGTTTCTAATGGCAGAAAAAAACTTATGCCCATTTTAAATTTGCTTTAGGCAAAAAAAGTTAGTAAAATAGGAATGACATGTAAATAAGACAGCCGTTAGAAGAGAGATTAAAGAGTTTACTGCAAAACTGCGATAGATTTCAAAAAGTAACCCCGACGCTTAAAATGGTAGTTCTTAAGAAATGTCTGAAATTAGTCATTTCCTTCTATTCAAGAACAAACAGAAAATGTTTGTTCTGACTTCAGATGACATTGTGGTGTAACTGCGAAATGAAATACCGGACGTTCACACTGTACATGTCAGCCAGTTCTAAATCGAGAAAAATATGTTGCATTTTAAAAGCTTGACTGTCGCTAAAAATTAACAAAATACAAGCTGAAATCATCCATCTACTGGATACCGGTCTATCAAGCACTCACGAGCAATAATTTTACACAACGATATAGAAGATAATGGACAAACCATCATACCGACTGTAATATAATACACTCTATCATATAGCGAGTGCATCATCCGGCTTAAGTTGGCTTTTTTAGCCGCGGGGAAATTATTTCTCGAAGAAATGAACATTCTTCAATCATCGACTACGAACGCATTGTTGATAAGATTTATGGGTGAGTATCAACTTTATTTATGTCCATTTATTCTTACTACAGTAAGTCGTCGTATCTCCCTACGATAGTTTATCTAGAGAAAGTCTTGATGAACTTCTAACTTCTGATTCAGTTCTTGTGTCGGATCCCAAAAGGAAAAAAAAAACCAAGAAAAAGTTTAAATTCACTGTTTGTTTGGTGTACGTTCGTTTATTTCAATGTCCTCCTAAAATCAATGAACACCCAAATTGCAAATAGATAAACGTTATGACTGTTCTGATAAAAAAATTATAATAACAAAAAAAAACATTTAAAAAATCGTAAATTTTTTAGGTCAAAGATACAAACAGGAGTTGAGTGTTTTGGAAAGCATTTCGGAACCAAACGTAAGAATTAGTAATTTTCTTTATGAGTTTACTGGTATTTATGATTGGAAGAGACCTTCTATTATTTATTTTTGAAGCAAATCAGCAATAGGGATCAGTAGCTTTCGTCTTCCCATATACAGTATAAAACGCCAAAATTGCAATTCTATTCCAGCCATCGACGTTTGTAGACATCTTCGTTTTCATCGTAGGTGATATATGGATCTTAGGGCCTCAATACTCGTAATAAATATCCCTATAAACCGAGCTCAAAAAAAGCATCACATGGCTATAAGTTAGGTGTAGCGACTCGGAAAAGGTGACACCGAGTTTATTTTTAAGCCCCTTTAATGACTGACTAACCTATGTTCACGGTATAAGTGTGTAATCATGAGTGACATGTATTATTCTTGCTCCACGGAAGGGGACGCTTTTTCTAAGACGGTGCTTCATGCATGCAGTGCACGCTTATGGCAAAGAATCACATGAATTTCCACTCTTGGTTTTTTGAAAATGAAAGGCATATGTGCTGGGAAGGATGAAAGTTGTATCTGAGGCAGTTTATTCGCAAAATTTACAGCCAACCAAGCATAGCCCTGGCTAACCACAGGCAAAGTGCATTGGAAAAGCTATTTCGTGATGTCATAGGCACGAACTCAGATGCAACACATGTAGTAAATGGATCTGCTTCAGAACTTTTGAGTTAAGCAAGGCTCTTCCTTCTGCCGATCGCCTATATAGGACATCTTCCATTCATATTGGCAAGTTGCTGGCGTCTTTAAGCCGTAATTCATGTTTGTGTTGATCATAAAAATCAAGGTAATTTCTCCCTCTGGCGAAGTGGCAAGTAGATTAAAAAAAATTTACTATGCAATTCAGAAGCAGTAAACTGCTCTTATAGTCAAACCTGTATTAAACGGTCATCCAAGGGGAATGGAATATCAGATTCGAGGATTTAAGATTCCAGACCAAGAAAAATATGAATATAGCTCATTTAAGATATGTGGGGTCTTTGACAGTGTAAACAGGGTCCACTTTTATTGATAAATGCACCACGCAGAAACGATTTACAATTATTTGACGTTTTAGGCCGCTGGTAAGGCCTAAAATATTACTGAAAGCAGTAATTTTTTTTTACGATGCATTGAAACACGTGAGAGTATATAAGGTATTGATCACTCTATTTCAAAAGGCTCGTTTTGAAAGCACAGCTTGTTGGATTTGTTTTTGTTCGTCAGAATTTACTACGTGGACTGAGTTAATTTTAATAAGATTCCTTTTAATGCATGATGATTAGCCTCAAAGAAGTGGCGTTTTAGGCAATGCACACCTGCTCTAATGAGTCTATTCAACTGCAAGCCGTAGGGTTTTAAAACACTTGCGTGGAGCGATAAGGCCAAAAAATAGCGTGATCAATAGACTCCATTAGAAACTCCTTTATATAAGCTTCGCTGAGCATCGTACGTAGAAAATAGGAAAAGTATAATATCACGAAATTTTATCATTCACCAGATAGTCTGACTTCACAATTTACCGATTGGACTGTGCATTTTAGCCATGAATGAAGTGTCTATTTCTATGTCTTGTGAAAGTGATGAACACAAAAAATGCTGAAAATTTAAAAAAAAACCAAAAAAAAAACAACTAAACTAACGTAAGGCTTCATTGTTCGACAAATGATTTATATCATGGTTGTGGCCTTGTATCCTTGGTGAAGCTGTTTTTAAATTTTTATAGAAGTAATCAATTCAATACAGTCGCGTATTGAAATATTTTGTTTCTACATTGATAAAAATGATCGGAGTTAGGTTTTCCCGTGCGTATGATTCCTCCATCTCTGATTAACGTGGACAATTAGATACATGCGCTCTCGAAGTTTGAAGATGTTGATCTTCCAAATCTGCCACATTATTGATGTTCTCTCTTCCACATAATACTACTTCAATTGATCGCTTCAGTTCTTTAAGTCTAAATGTAGTCAAAATAGGATTTACTGCAGAATTGACGTTCAGAAATATCTCGGAAGTTACTCTTAAAATCAACAGCCATTTCTGATCGTGGCAGCTGTAGCAGTTTGCTTCAATAAGAACAACGACGAAATAGGGAACCAGACAAGTAATTAGACAAATTAAGATTAAAAACGAAGTTGTGGCACATCGTTGCTGTTTTTGGGTGTTTTTTAGTCTGCGTATGTCGCTAAGTACTGGGTTTTCAGAGATAGATGACTTTCTTTGCAAATCAACGCGAGAGCGGCTCTTTCGCAAAGTTATGAAAATCCCGGTATAGGCCATTGTAGTTACGACAAGAGGAAACGTCGTGTGTAAGTGAATATCGACTAAAACGTAAACATCCCGAGACAAATCAACGAGCTGAAGAGAGGCGAAGATGGTAGAGAAAACAACTATGAACACTGTACAAAAGACGAGGTGTTTTGGTCTGACTTTACGAAGATAGAAATAAGGACACACAACAGAAACGAAACGATCGACCGACATGGCTGTAACGAGCAAAATTGAGCTGTTAACTCCAATGTATCCCATTATTCTGGGGAAATCTCCCTCCGTAGGAGAAAAATTTTCTCCAAATGTACACCTAAGCCTCATAACAGCCTCTGCTGGGCAAACAGCAATGCCAACGAACAGATCCATCGCAGCAATAAATATCAAAAATACGGAAAATGTTTTTCTGAAGCGACGAAGGGGGTCTTTGTATAATGCCACCAAAGTCACACCATTAAGAACTGATATAAGAAATGAAAGTAGGGAAAAAGATATTCCACTCCCGAGACAAATAGACTTCTCAAAATCTCGCTCCATGACGATAAGCGTATAACAGTTCTATGACAAAAGGCAGAATATTGTCTCCTCAATGTAAGACGTCTTCAGGGAGGTAAATTACCCTCAAAAAAATGTTAATTAGAACTTTTCAATGGTTTGTGCAAAACAATTACCTTATATACGCCACTAATGCACTGCCTGAATTTGAATAACATTCTTCGTAATCAACAGAAGCCAATTGCTTTAAAGGATCTGAATTTGAAACTAATGCCCTCTAGAGCATGGAGTGCGATATTGCGATATTATGTAATGGAAAAGGTTGGCTTAAGTAGCTCCAGAGAGGAGATTTTAAGCAAACCAAACATTAATGAGTTAAAAAATGATTAAAAATGGCCATGAATGAGAGTGGTAATAATAATAAGATACTAAATAAAACAAGTAATACGAAACGTGTTTTCCCTTTTCAATTTACATACGTTCAATAGCAAACGTCGGTTCATTTGCATTTTCTTCAATATTATGACATGGAGAAAAACAAAAATAGTCTTTCAGTGAATTAAATGCAAGTTTAAAAAAGTATTACGCTCAGGTAAAGTTAAGAAGACATACTGAACCTCTCATTCAACGTTAGCTTCTAGAGTTTATTTCTTTTTTAATCGCGCCAAGAGAGACGAAACATTTAAGATTCGCTTGCATCTCCAAGAAAATCTCAAGCGTGTGGTAAGGGTGGAAGTAGAAGACTTCTCGAATTTCATGCTAATTGCTTCATAAGTTGCTAGCTATCTCAGATTCAGATAAATATAACTCAACATGGAAAAAGAAATCTGCTGCTCAGTGATATCAGTTTCGATGTCAAACGTGCAATTTTGAAGAAAAATTGCGCTACATCAGGGAGAAAATATCTTGATACCAATAAAACAACAAGCAGAAACACCAATGAAACATTTTTTATTCATGTTGTGAACTAATCTTTAAGCAAAAAAATTTGAAACTATGCCAGTATTTTTTTGCCATTAATTTGCGGTTCTTCTTTCTAGAATATTTTCCCCATCATATTTGGAGACCCTGAGGGTATACTCAAACAGGTAGTTATTGACTCGTAGGCAATTTTGGAGGAAACAGCTAATCGAAAAACTATTGTGAACTAGTATGCGTATGTTTGTTAATATATTAGGAGAGATGGTAAACTTTGAGCTCGGTAAAGAAAGAAAGAAAGATTTTTTCGTCCTATCACGAGCCTGGGACAAAGAAAAAATTATGAGTCCCCATGAAGGATCAAACCTTTACCGAGCTCAGAACTTGCCATCTCTCTTATTATCTTGTTGATCCCAGCTGTATACAGGACGCGTGTCATATGAATTTCGTAATAGACATCGCTCACCGTGAAGTCTGTGTGGCTCAGTGACGAGGAATCCGAAGGGGACTCAGAATTTTTTATTTGTCCCACGCTCGTGAAAAGACGAAAAAATCTGTATTTTTTATCTACCTTATGCATGTTTAAGCATAAAATTATTATTATTATGATAAGGTTGCAGCTAATAATCGTGATGAATACACTTGCACATAAAGAAAAAGAAGTTTTTTTTCCAAGGCGTAGTCACTTTCGATGTAAATAACGACATTTCGTTTGTGTACTGCGAGTCTTCTTCACGCGATAAGGTCGACAGAGTATTGCTTAAATAGTTTTTTGATCGTCGAAAACATGCAGTCGATATGTTGTCGAAACGTCGCGATCGACATCAAAAGTGATCACCTTGTCAGACAAACAATCATACCTAATAAATCAATACCGTTTGCCGTATGCTGTATGACTCGTGCTCTGATCCTCGTAGTCTAAAATTAAGGATTCATCATCGTTAATTAAACGATAAAACGTCCACGCAGCGAAGAAATTCGTATCTAGTAAATCAAAACACAAATCATATAATAAAACTTTGCTATCATGCCTATTGTCGCATGAAAGAAGGTTTTGATATTATCAATCACACTTTGTGGTGCATGGCAAAGACAGGTGTGATATACTGTACTGTTCTGCACCAGTTTTTTAATTAGCATAACAGTCAATTTCCCGCATTGTATACTTTCCATTTACGGTTCGCTCTGGCACAAAACAACGCAAGGTCTATCGTTTTTACAAAATAGTGTTCTCTGAAATATTTCTGAGAATGGAACTTTGCTCAGATCTGCAGGATATACAAATTGGAGAAAATAGTCCTTTTCTTCTAACACGTTACTAACACACACATAACTCTCAAAGAAGTATTAAGACCAAAACTTGTCAAATATAGGCAACCACACAACTATTATTAACTCTCCTGAGTGAGTACCAATGCTCCTTTAAAAACGTGACTTTCTGCACAGTAAGTATAATTACCACGAGCATATCTCAAGACATGACTCGAACCTATGATCCTCCTAATAGCAAGCGGAGAAAAAGAGGGGGCTAGACTGATAGAGCCTAAGACGTTTTCTGATTGTGTAGCTTGTTATTCATTCTAAGGGAGAGTTCCTTGGTAAACAAGCGTACCATACCATTATTGAACTCCTTAAATACTTTAAGTCTGGTTAAACACAAGGTCTTCCGTGAAACTCTTGCGCAAAGATGCAAATTGGGAAGGAGTAATTTTGAGCTCGATTTTTGTGATCAAAGCTATGACACTTCTGGAATAGGTAAATGAATGGTTAACACCTAGCTCTCCACTCCCCGTGGTAATGAACATATTGCTGAAGCAGTAGCTACCTAAAAACCCCTCCTCGGGCCTTCTTGAAAGAAAATGCAGACTCTCTTCATCTGTTTCCCGTCCACTTGTCATCGAAATCGCTAGCATAAACATTATTAATTTAAAAACTTTCTTCAATTAGTTGAGTAAACGAAGGTAGAACAGTCAACTCTCTCATACAAAAACAATTTTTAACACGGAGTAGATATTTTTCTTAACAACTATGCAAAAAAAAAAGGACACCAGCTAAACCTCACTGACTAGTCTCATAAGGGCAGTTACTTCTGTGAATAATGAAAATGAAAAAATCATCATGTTTGACCCAAGACATAATTACTAAATATCAAATTTAAAAAAAAAACATATATTAAAAATCTCATGTTTAGTATTAAATGTTAAAGAAACCAATTTAGTTTCTAAGCTGCAAATTTATTGAACACCCGCTCGCTCACATTAAACAGCCTCAAGATGGTTGGATATTTGTTGCTGAAAAAGGATAAAGTAAGACATGAACTGTAACTTCGCGGGAAATTAATTCCGCAATACTGGCGAGGAGATATATCGTGGGGTTATATTTTGACGATTTTAAAAGGCAAACATGAAAAAGGGGCATTAACTTTCGTGATTCACGCGTCCTGGTATTCTAAGGAATATGCAGGAAGAGAGCGAAATCTTTCTTTGCAAGTTAACGTCATTTCAGAACAGAAGTTACAAAACAGAATTTACCAGTATAACCAAATAATAATTTGAGTACTTATCGATGTGTAGATATCCTGTAGATGTTGTTATTGTAACGAGTTGATCAGTTTAGTCAGTGACTTGAATTTTCTCAAGGGAGCTAATTTCGCGTCTTTCAATTTAGCATTGATTTTCATTCGCAGGTCTTTGATTTAGCTATTTTTTTGCAATCGCCCAGTACGCGGAATTAAAGACCCACGAATTTAGGTACCAATAAGGTAGATAATTCTATAATGTTGTGTTGTGGAAATGTCAAAGATCATTCGATGTGGGATTTATCTAGGGGTTGTGCATAGGTGTTGACTGGTTCAGTGACATTTGTGGGTCAACCTTATTTTTTTCACCACCGTGATTATTTGTCAGGCTTAGCGTTGGATCATCAGGAATGCGACAGTAGTAACGACCCGTCTGCCAGACTGGCAGTTTAAACGAGCAGATTTGCCGTTGATGGTCGGCTGAAACATTTTTGTGTTTCGTTAGTAGCTGAAAGCTTTGTTTACGCGGGAATATGTAAACACGATTGAAAAGTTTTAGATTTGCACGTATTTCTCAGAAATGGGTCAATCAAAGGAGAGGGTTGCCCGGAAGACTCTCAAAAATCCATGCGAACGGCGTGATGGGTTTTCATTCGCCTTTGCACTTGATGAATGTTTGAAATAACGTGCGTTCAGACCGGTTGAAACAGCTTGCTTTATCATAAAATAGATACAAGGTGGTCAAATCGGAGTAGAAATTTTAATTTTAGGTTTGAATTTAAAAACTCCATCTTTTTTCCCAAATTTAAAGCTTGAATCGCATGCCTCAGAATAACGCAAATAAAGCGAGTTACCTGTCTGCAATAGCTATGTCCATTGCATGCAGGTCATCATCAAGAGGTGAAAAAATATGTATTCTCGGTGTTTCGAAGGTTTTGATAAAAGCGATCGTAATCATTAGGAAGGCAAAATTGCACTTACATGCCAAAACACCTTAAGAACGTCGAAAGAGCTCTTTAAATTCACGATAGGGATATTTGTTTCACAAAATTGTTCAAACTGCACCTGCTTTATGTTAATTTTATACTTCTTTTCAGAATTTTTCTTACTTTTTTCTTTTAGAAACCCTTGGGGTAGTCTGAAAGAGGTGGTTAATCGCGAAGACATGTATCATTAGCTCTTAGTTATGAACCCGTCACATTTTGGAGGAAACAGCCAATCAGAAAACTCTTTTGAACTATCATGTGCGTTTTTAGACATAACAAACTACTACTGTCTACCATATTATGCGAAGTATACCATTATACCACGAAGTATAGCATTAATACTTCGTTATTGCAAATGAGATAATGAAATATTAATGGAGGAAAGATTAAAACCCACGTACCTAGAAGAGGAGAACATTAGCCCTCCAGTTTAAAAAGATTTTATCAAACAACAATTTTAACTACTCTGCACAATTTTTGATAGACGAAATAAAATTTTAGCGACTTCTATGATGTAAGTGCTCTAAAAAGACTTATTGTTTTCGTTTTAAGCACCAAATAAGCAAAGAGTGGCATGGTCATTAATGATTTATAATTAACATGAATACTCACATGAATTTAACATCTTTAGCTAAAGGCTACATCCTTTAGAAACAATGATTAAATGATTATTTTGTATTAATCATATTTGTTTTACCAAAATTTCAAACGGAAGAAAAAAGGGGAAATATCACTGAATTTAAGTAGATAGATGTGACATCAATGATTTGCATGATATTCAATTTCCCGTATATGCTTATAATTGGCAGCTGGTTCTGGCTCAAAACAACACTATAAGACTGATCTTCCAAATATTTCTTAAGAGAGAATTCTCACAAGCCTTCCATACTAAGTAAGAAAATATCAACCAATCCTCAGCTCAAAGAAAATTTGCCTAAGGCTGTGTTTAGTTCAGCTGACAGATGCTCAAACCACACAATAAAAAAAGAAATGATGACGAATAGAAGTTGCCGGATATGGAGAACACTCCTGTTATCAATTGCTCTTCTACGTGAGTATCAAGGTTATTTTCAAAAGAAAAGTTCTTTTCCTTAATATTTATTACAAGTTTACCCAGAGGAGTCGATTCTATGGCTCTCCGAACAGTGTCGGGTGAAACCACAGCGCTAGAATGGTTTTCCAAAAGTTTGTCCCTTATCACAGCTGATGAAACCAACATCCAAGAAGAAGCCAAGACGAATTATCTTTAGGAAAATACTTCGAGAAACTAATTTTCTCAATGCATTCCTGTGCAACAAGTTTTAACTCTAATTTAACTCAGGGGTCTATAATAAAAATGGATAATTTTTTGCCCAAATATGCAAATGATGATGTGTACTTTAAGCCCGTTAATTCACTTTGAGGATATGCGAATTCTCGAATGTCAAAATATATGGTCAGGTGTCTCTTCAACTCTAACAAATTACTGAGGTTACTAGCTTAATAACACCATTTCAAGTCTTCTTGTAAGAGAGAACAGCAGTTTACTTCGTTTCCTTTTCAATTTCCATATTAATCTTCCGAATATTTGTTATTTCTAATTCATTTTCATCTTGCATTTAGTTGAATAAAAGAAGCGCCGTTGAGCGGAAATGTTCTAACTCAGAAATAACATCATTCTATCAATTCAAAGCCTTCACAGCGTAGTTATTGAAACACGGCATCGCTCGCTCAAGGGAATGTTTTTTTCTTCTTTTGTCTGGTGGGGGAGGGGGGAAGGGTGCTTAGTGAACTATTGTCTATTATATATTTCATTATTATTATAATTATCTAAATTTATCATAAGCAATATTTTTTTTTCAGGCTTTTGGGTGCAGAGTAAGACATGCAACCACAGTGGGTATAGCGTCCGTAACGATTTTTCTTGCCAACTGCTCCAGCGCAACGCTTATTCTCGTAGTTGCCCTGAGACAGGATGCGAAAAAACCCGCAAATGTTCGTGTGAAATGGTTCTGAATTTTATCAAAATAGACTGTCAACAATTTTGCGACGCTGAAACATGTACACTGAACTTTATGGGGGGACAATGCGTAAAACAGTATCAGAACGCTATTTGTTGTACACGGACCAGCGACACTGTCACACGGGGAGATAGAAGCGTCTGTTGCAGCTTTTCCAATTCATACAGGTCGAATTTCATTTCGTCTGCTCCATCAACAGCAAGTCAAGGTTTAGCGACTCAAATCTCAACGGTGCAGCGGAAAGGTAATTCCCATACTTGGTGTGAGTAAACTTAACAAAGTAAATCTGTTTTTTTCACGATTGAATGTTAGTGAATCTTGAGATAGAATAGCTCTTTCTTCATTGTTCATATTCTAGATTTCTTGCGCTTTATCATTGCTTTTCAATTTTAGTTAAACGTTGTTTTGACATCTAGCTTTTACTTTAACATACAGATCAGTTGCAGTCATCGTCGGTATCACCATTATCGTTACTTTCACCATCACCATTACCATCCTCTTCAATATCGTCATCTTCATCTGAAGCAGAAGCATCAGCAACAGCTGAATCGGAATCAGTATCAATAAAATCATCAGCATCTTCATCATCACCAGCAGCAGCATCGTCGTCTCCACCATCGTCAACTTGGAAATCTACGTTGGAAATACTTAAGAATCTGGTATGTTTTGTAATTTCTCCTTTTTAACTCGTGAATTACGCGCATGCGCAAGAGCGAGTTATAGATACGATGTGGGGAATGGCATTCGCTCGCTCGATTGGTCGATTCCTGTAAACTTTTTTTAGATTTTAGGCTTTTGAGTGCATTTGATAGTTTTTGGCGAGCAATAAACAGACGAAATGGCGACCTTCGTTGCTAAGAATAGTGGTGGGATGAAAAAGAAGCCAATGATAATCTTAAAAGAGTTTTTTTTTTTCGTTTTAGTTTCAACAAGCGGCGCCAGCGACTGGCAGGCATGCAAGGATTCACTCTGAAATAACAGAACAATCTTTGTTTTTCATAAAATTGTAATTTACAATCCTTGAACTTGAAAACAATCCGAAGATTCATTGAAAATATCACTTACTGCGAAGCGCTCGGAGTTTACAGATGTATAAAAGCTTTTTTTGTTATAGCGTGAGATTGAGGACAAAATTGATCATTACGTTTCGTCGCGTGTGTTTTTCCTGTATGAAGCAACAAAAGATGCCGGCGACTGACGAAATAACAAGTTAACACGAAAATCAAATAACACCTAAACAAACAATTTTAGCTACCGATTTTCATTGAATTTTTAAAGAACAATTTTCTTTTAAGTTTCAAGACAATTTGAAGATTCAACATACCTACAAATTACTAAAATGCGAAAGTTACACACCACAAAATTGATAAACAGGCCTGAAATGAAATTCTATCTTGTTATTGATTATACGTTGCCTAGCACGTGACTTAAATCTACCCAGGCGGAGATCCAAAATGACGATGGCAGGCTTGGCTTAGTTATATCACTCAAAACTCGTTCCCGTTTGTCTCATTTGATAAAGAGGGAATCGTTAATGTTTTCATTAAGACAGTATTGCCTTGATTTTCTAATATTTACAACGAAAGACAGTAAATTTCACTTTTCACCCACATTTACTTCCAACCTTTTCTTTTGAGCCAGAAACAAAAATGATAGACGTTTAAAACACATGACATCATCCACCTTGTCAAATGTAATAGCATGATCATTTCAATTGTAATGCCTTCTTATCCCAACGTTACTTTGTTTCTTTGCTACATTAGCGAACACTTAACTACTGCTCGTACTCTAGATATGACAATCAACCACAAAATTCCCTAAACCAGATAACATTAAACATAATCTAAAAAATCATGTGTCAATTCACGAGTTTGCTCACAGAGCACTTTGATTTTTTTATTGTTTCTGCCATTCCTCAACGCTTTTGTCTTTCTTTACCTCAGGCAAATGGATCTATTTCTAAACTAAGTGGAATAGATAGCAAGAGAAATAATTCTTTGAAGGTATGAATGTACTATTGTCTCCTAATAACAAGATAAACATTACTTGTAGATATGAAATATGCAGTAATTAGAAGGAGTTACCGATGCAAAGCTGCAGTGTGTAAGCTGCAAAAGCGTTTTATACAGAGGCAAAAGCATGACAATACTGTGTGCTACGAGAATTTAAAGTAGGAAAATATGCCTCTTCTAAATAGGTGTGGCTAATTCACTGAAATGATGTTCTGTTGAAACGCTTCTTTTTCAAATCATGCAATATCCAATCAGTTCAAGTCCTATGATGTGCACTTTTGTTTTCTCATTATGATGACGTTCGACATGATTAAAGA
>NC_142670.1:8912500-8982500 GCF_964200805.1 Pocillopora damicornis
AATATTCCCTTCTGATCTGTGCCTTATCATGTTATCATCATATTATTGAACATCTTAAAATGCATTTTTTAACATAATATAAACAACGGTGTTATGCAAGAATCTCAGTCCTGAGAAAAGCCTTAACAACAAATTTGAACAAGTATCATTATTTTTTCACGTCACTCGCCTTTTGCACCACTCGGCCAGGTTGATGAATGAATTGGGAAGCCTTCACCACTCTCAATCAGTCAATAATTATTTTGTTTATATAATAAAAAATAAATACCTGGTTACGTTCGGATATGAAATTTCTCTTCTCGTGTTCAACTCGACACCTCACTCGTGAGATATCGAGTTAAACACTCGAAGAGAAATTTCATATCTTCGGGCGCACATGTATTTTTCGCTACGTAATTTCTTACGAATTCCTTTCACTACAGATCTTATGATGACAATTTTTTTTGTCTTTGTATCTTTCCCCTTTTAAGTTGTTGGATATCCTCAGCGAACAACTTGATATGGATATTTGTCACATTTGTGATTACAATTGAAGTGGTAAGTTTCTCTTTCGGTTTATTCATATCGGTGACTATGATATGGCTTGAAATTTGTAATAGCCATACCTCAGTAAAAACTTTTAATTTATCCTCCTCTTTCAGATCAACATTTTGATACTCACACGCGTCATAAGGGAGATGACCAGAATGCAGCCAACAGGAGACAAGCAAGGCCAGCAATTACGGTGAGAAAGAGCTCTAAAGAGCGTTTAAAAAAAAAAAAGGAGTACGTCTTACTTCCTCAGTAGCTTGTTGATATTAATTAGTTAAGAGAAAGTATAGGTTCCAAAAATTTTTGCGAGGTTCAGTAAGCAATCAATTAACCAGCAAATTTTCGTCCTATAGAGTTGGCATTAGAGCATGTGTTGTGATGATCCCCCTGTTGGGTGTCACGTGGTTGTTTGGTCTTCTGTCGCCATTACACAAAGCTTTTTCCTATATTTTTACCATCCTCAACTCTACTCAAGTGAGTATCAAATATTATGATTTAATAGTTTCATACGTGAAATCATCCATATTGAGTGTCCAGATTACTTTATAACTATAAATTTTATGATGGTGATAGAATATTTGTTAATGTAAAACAGACAAAAGAGAATAACAATTAAAAGATAACAAAAAAGGATGTCACTGTTTATGTAATTTTTTGCTAGACGAGACATAATTTGATTCTTTTTTATGTTATTTGGGGCTTTTAGAGAAAAAAAAAACCTCGATATGTTTACCCCTGGTCGCAATCACAAAACGAAATTGGTCTGAAAAACATTTTTTTCCGTCTAAGGGTTTCCTGATTTTCGTTCTTCACTGTGTGCGAAACAGCCAGGTAAGTTTTAAAACTTGAGGTTTTAAAACTTGAACGTATCTTGAATGTGGTTCTTTTTCTTACTTTCTATGTCTATCGGTGCCTTTATTTGTTTACTTTGCTTGTCTATCTGCAGATTAGAGAGCGATTCAAAAGGAAGGTGAACACGGTTTTCCCATCTACAAGCAATGGAAACTCCACAAAGAAGAGCTCACAGGTTAATCCAAGTGGTGTCGGTGATACATGGGTAGCTGAATTGCAGTCTTTCGATGAATTTGAGCTGGAAAAACACTCGGCTTGAAGAGCTAGATTCAACTCGGACCAAGCATGAAACTCCATTGTTTAATTGTTTAATTTGATTTTTAAGCCTAGTTGGTCAATCGCAGTTGCTCATTTTTCGATCTTTCAGGAAGATTTCGGCCGTTCCAATCAAGGCATTAGCTTCGTGAATAAGTCATACTGAAGGTGTCACTTACTGCGATAATAGGGCAACTTGCCAAAGGTAGCTAGTAGCGTTTAATGTAAGCTAGATGCAAGAACTGTTCAAGATTTTTTTTCTTTAGATTAGGAGTACTTAATTTTTAGACTATCGTATCTTCTTAGGGAAAGTTTGCCTTAGCTGCAAACTAAATTTCTTTTAAGTAACTATCTTGTAGGCTGGCTGTCTATCGCTGTTAGAATTCAACAAAGTCTCTTTCAAATGATGGTTTCTTCGTTCTATCAATGATTGCCCCCTATTTTTTCCTATTATTTCATTGAAATGTTGCGGTCATGCAGTCAAGACTGACGTGTCTTTAAACATTCCTATGCTTTACTATGATACGCACTTCTATGAATTTTAGCGCGCAATTTTATACTAATATTTCACGATAGCGTCACCCTTTTTATATTATTTGAGCAGTTAAATTACCAGTAAAATCGCAAATGCTATTTGCTTTTGTAATAGTAGCGGTTAAAGCTGACTTTTAAACTTTTTAAACTGATTAAACGCAGCGGATTTAATGGATTAAAATTTGCGAAGTACTGGGAAAAAATGGAACCAGCGTCTTCGGGAAAATGCACCTGAGCAAGAAATGCCCTGAGTTTACGTGGAGGAACGCTGTAAACGTGAAAAAACAAAAAGGTCTTTCATCAGACTTGTTTTCCGGAAAAAAACAACAAAAAAAAACAAAACCGGAGAGCAGTTTTCATGCGTAAATTGAAGCGATAAGAGAGGTTGAAATATCTATTTCAACCTCAAACCCCCCCCTTCTGTCCCGCCCGGCCCTTCATAGTGTTTAGATGAGGATATGTAAACACTGCAAAAATAATTTATCACCTTAGTGTGATACGAATTGCAGACAGGTGCAATTTACAGTACTGTGCAAAATGTAAATGAAGACTTTCGTATATAGCGCAGGAGGGGGTGGGGTGGGGGAAGCAGACATCCTATATGTCTATGTCTCATTTCTCCTCTCGTAACGTTAGAAAAAGGATAGATGAGATTTCAGAGCTATCTCGCGATTATCTTAAGGACATCTCCATCTAGAGAGATATAGGTACAACAATATATCGAGGAACCTACGACATTCGCCGTTCTTTGGCGGGATACACATTTTTGATATCTCGTGAATTTGTAAATAAATCACCTCAGTCCGATGATTGTCGCTGCTTCTGATGATTGTCGCTGCTTATGTCCAAAAAGGGAATATTTGGCACAAAGGTAAAGCTTTGAGGGAAGATATGAGCAATACCCCTCATAATTTTTCATATTCCGGGTCGATAGCATATTGTGTTGACTTTTCTTACAGTTCTGACCAGCGTTTAAAATCAGCTTTTAAAGGTTACTATCACTGGATATTACAAAATATTGAAATTTTTTTTATTTTTCTCGTTGTAAAAAGGTGAAACTCAAAGAGTTGACTCTTTTTCACTAGCTTATTTCCTTAATAATCTAAGCTTGGGACAATTATCGAGGCAGACGGGGATAATTTCTGGATAACGTGAATAAACTAACTAAGGAAACCGCGCGAAAATGAATAGGTGGGTTTAAAATCTAAATGTCCCTGAGATAGTATTGATTACTCGCCCATTTTGTATGTCTTGGTGGTATTTCCCAATTGGTCTGCTCGGCATACCTCGGAATTCCAGACTGATGTATCCAAAAGAAAAATACAATACAAACAGCATACCTAACTACTTATGGAGAAGAACGTTGTAAAAAGGTAAAGTGTGGCAGCACAGTCATTTGAGCTTTGAGAATCAATTGAAATTAGAAACTTACTTGACATAAAACCATATTTGTTCGGTTTTAGCTTGTATTATACTACTGCTCTAAAATCACCGAGCTGGTTTCCTAAATAGCTAAATAAACAAAGACTCGCAATGGCGAATAGTCGAACGCAAGAGTAAACATTTGCAATCGATACCAAAAATTTACCCTCTTGAGCTTGACTCTATACAACTAGTTAACATTTTAGTCCACTCTTTTCCTAAAAAAGAATGATGAGGAACGTAGAGAAGCAATTTCTTACGATATAAATCGATAATTTTGCTATCCTTGTTTTAAGCAGGTGCAAAGTCTAAGTTCTTTAGATTGAATTTGAACGGAGACAAGACGTCAAAAATTTACATGACATTCAAGTTCCTTCCTAATAAATTAGCAACACAACGCTGATTTTTTTCAAAACAACACGCGCTGAAAGCTTGTTCTTTTACCATGAGACTAATCTGGAAAAAAGATTTTCCAAACGGGAATTGCAACCAACCTGTTACTGCCAGACGGACCTTTATACTGACATTCTGCTCATAAAGATTTGGGGAAAAAAGATCAGAATCTGTTGAGTGTAAAGCTGAGAGAAACGCAACCCAAACAGAAAAGAGAAATGTTGGCGAAAGCTTGTCAGATTTGGGGAATCGTCTTACTTTCAGTAACTTTGTTGAGTGAGTACCAAAGCTCTTTCTAGAACATAAAATTTTGTTCAGTTTATTAGTATCACAAGCATACTCCAAAAAGAGTAACTTCTTCAGAGTTCTCGAACGCGACTCGACCTTGTTGCTCTCCTAAAGGTCTTGGCAGGAAAATACGGCAGCAGATAGCGATAGACTCTTTGAAATTTTATTCTTCCTGTAAAACGAGGGCGTACTTTTAGAAGCGGGTATATCATGATTACTGAACTATGGATAACGCTTGTTAGGTATAAGCCCAATCGAACTTAAGCAGTTTTGAGGTGAAACTCTTACACGGCAATGTAAATAAAGAAGGTTTATTTTCATCCCGGTAAATAAGTTTAAAGATAACGATTCTCTGAAATGACTAAGATAACGCATGCATAAGAGAAAACGTATCTAAACTACCTTTCAAAAACTCCACGATTTAAGACTCCTTGAAAATCAAAAAGAAAAATGGAATATTAATCTCCTTCCTTTCTTTGCCGTCTAAATTTTTTACCCTTTATAGCATTGTTGATTCATCAAGTTGACATAGTTAAACAGAGAAAGCTTTCATCGTAATTCTTCTCGCGATAAGTTTCTAAATTGGGCAGGAAAATCCATCGTAACTATACTTCTCAGTTTTACTCCCAACCCTCCCCCCCTAAAAAAGAAAAAAAAAGGAATAAACAATGTATTTTTCTCATAGAATTATCTCGACAGACTTTAAAAAACGTGGAGACATTTTTCCGCTACCTGTCTCAACGTAAGGGTTAAAGTTTATACAGGAATAACTGCTTCTGCACGTGCAATATCTAATTTCCCGAAATAATAATAATAATAATAATAATAATAGTAATGATAATAAGATAAATAAAATAGTAAAAATGAGAATTACAGATGAATTCAATATTTTAACTGCGTCAGATATATTGTATTTTTCTGCATCTCTCTTAAATCTTTTTTATTCAGAGAGTAAAGTATTCTATGTCATGCTTTTTCCTTTAAAGAGCAAATTTGCATTTCGACTTTTTTGTGACATCGCCATGGTGGCATTCTTGCAGCAAAAGAAAAAAAAATTAGAAAACAAGAAAAATGCCCGCTCTAGGGTAATTTGCTGCCTAAAAAATATTTTCCACTGGTAATTAGTGCGAGCGAACGGCATGAAGATTGTTGAGTGTTGCAAGATCTAAAATTTGGAAAATCTGCTAGTTTAACTAGTGGCACAAAAAAGTGTATTCAGATTATAATTTACGTCCAAAATAAACAATATTTGAATTGAAACAGTATCCTACTCCTAGAGATTTTCTTTGGTTTAATAAAGTTATGGCTGTCCCAGCAAGATCAAATTTGAAGCGTACGTGACGACGCAATTCGGTGCTTTAATTTAATTTATTGATATTCTTTGCAGTACCGTTGAACAGTTATGGTTGTCTCTCTCTTGTCCCAAAAAAAACCTTTAAAAGGAACGCAATTCTGATCAGTAAGGTTTGCTTAGTAAAGATATGTTGATCCTATCATTTGATTCGGAAAAATTATTGTATCAGTCGTCTAGTGTTCATCGCTTATGTTATCTCTTTTTACAAATTTTGTTTTGCCAGGATTTGTCAGACTCAACCAAGATATCTGCCCTGCCGAGGAAAACCCATGTATACGGATATGTGTCAAAGCGAACGATAAATGTGACCAGCAATGCAACAGTGGCAGCTATAACTGTTCTCTTCAGTGTAGCGGAGAGGTTTGCGCACAAGGTTGTGACGCTAAAAGATGTAACTTTAAATGCAGCAGTGAAGATTGTGATCAGAGGTGTAATGGGGGAGTAGAAGAATGCATCATGCATTGTAACGGTAGTAAATTTAAACAGAAGTGCGATGCTGGCGTATGTCACATGACAGGAAGTGCATTTATCCGTGATATACACGAGCAGACATGCAACGGGGGAGTAAAACGATGCGATGCGCAGTGCAACGTGAGTGCCGGTACATGTAAGCAACATTGTGACGCTGAACTATGCAAACTAGAGTGCAGCGGGAAATATTGTGATCAGAAGTGCAATGGGGGAACTAAACAATGCATTGTGCATTGCAGGGCGAGTAAATGTAAACAAACGTGCGCCGCTCACACTTGTAGCACGACAAAAAGTGGGTTAGTCAGTTCTCTGACTGAGCAGAAGTGCAACTCTGGGAAAAGTCCTTGTTGTCAGCATATCATGATACAAAACAGTATTGGAGTTTTAAATAGAATCTGTGTCAGAAAGAAGCGATGCACTTGTTCCAAATATTCTTTAAATACCAAGTACATCACTTTACCTACGTCAAATGTGTTTGAAGTCGTCAAAACTCAACCATCGACTACACAAGGTGACGTAAATTTCCAAGCTGTAAATGTAGTACCATTGAAAGATAAACAGATCACGAATTAGTGTTTGAGAATCCCTGTATGGAAAGAGGATATCTTAATTGTCCATTTCCAAATTGTTTCCATTCTTTTAGAGCTTTCCAGTGTTAGTTTAAATTTCATTTGATAATGATATTTTACTTTAACACGCAGCTCACGCATCATACGGGTCACCTTCGCCACTGTCATTTCTCTCACCGTCACCGTTATTATCATCGTCATCATCATTATATTCCCCTACCTCTTCCTCCTTATCATCATCCATCTTATCATCGTCATCATCATCATCATCGCCGTCTTCGCTGTTATCACCACCACCAAGATCATCGTCGTCATCGTCACGTTTACGGTCGCCATCATCATCATCATTATCACCATCAACATCTCACTCATATCCATCACTACTACCACCATCATCGTTGTCGCCGTTGTCATCGTCATCTCCAAATTTGACATCTCCGTTGGTACCGCTTGTAACATTTGAGAGGCTGGTATGTATTGCAATTTCTCTTAATACCTACATTCATTATTTCCCTAAAGTAAAGCGTTCATTAACGTTGTTGTCTTTCTTTCCCCAGGCAAATGAATATGTTTCTAAACTCGGTGCTATAGAACTCCACAGAGAAAGTTCCCTAAGGGTATAACTTGGCTTACATTTTATTTATCAATTATTTCACTAAATTTCTTTATATAGCTTGCGCATTATCTTGAAAGTGACTGTCTTTAGATAAATGCAAAAGCGGTCAAAACCTCGACTTAAACTCGAGAGCAGAGCTTTTTAAGAGCACTATGACAATCTGGTGCAGGCACATAGTTTTCTTTGAAATATAAGCAGATCTGTAACTTATGGTGCCAAAAAGGTTTTTAAATTTCTTTGCTGTTGTTATATGTAGCTGTTTTTTTCCTTTTTTTCCGGTTTTGGTCATTTTACGGAATATATATGAAATCTTAGCTAAAATTTTCACTATTGTTCATACGAGGAAGGCTACTTCACATTGGAGGCCTGTTTACCTTCGCCGACTCTCATAGCGCGGAAATTTAAATTTTACTTGTTTACTTACTAAGTTGACATCAATATCAGACTTTAAATTATTTGAAACTGTGACAGGAATGAAGAGTATTTCATGCCGTTACAGGTGGCAATGCGTTTGTTTAACAACTTCACCAATCAGTATCAGAACATAACAAAAACTTTCGAGGGCCAACTTAGTGAAGAAGAAGTTAAGAAAGGAACAGAAGCCATCTTTAAGGTAGCAGTCGCATTCGAGAAATTGGTTCTCAACTACAGCAGGTACCACCTGAATGAAACGAAACTATTAAAGAAGATGACTGACGGTAGAATGGGTGAGTTAGAATGTCTTCTTTTCATATTTGTGACATTTTGTGGATTAGATAAATACTGACTAACCAAAAGACCACCCGGCTGACTAAAATAATGAGTAACGGGGGTAAGTTTCTAAAGAAACTGTGGTGCTGTGTCGTTGGGAGAGTATAACAAGGTTAATTGAGTATTATCAACTGAATTGGTAATGTAAACTGGCCTCCGTAAAGAATTGACGTTTAGAGCGTTAGCCCTTCGTCATAGCGACTGACGAAGGGCTAACTAAAAAAATGGCTAACCTGCAGCCTGAATCAAAGAAATAAGCTATGCACGTTAGTTCTCATAGGGCGCTCGGAAATAATTTCAAGCGCTTCAAATTCATCTCGTGTCTTTTGTACTGATATAAATAGATGTGAGTAGAAATTTGTAAATCCTTCTTTTGCTATTTGGAGATGAAAAACTTTACGAAATTTTTATGACATCTTAAGAATATTGCATTTCACCTTCGTCAAACAAAACCGAAGTGCTTTAAGACAATAGTGTGGCGTTACCACTAGCACCTTTGTTTGGAAGCCTGGCGCATCAACTCCGCCCACGCTCCTTTAAACCGTGATGAAGGCGGCTTAATTCCTGACGCCTATTTATACCTAGTCAGAAAAAAAGGGCAGCTAATCAGTGAGCGTAAAAGAGGATCTCTTGTTGCAGCGCTTAGATCATCCCCGAGGAAGGTATTAGGCAGGAGTGTCGAAACCTTGGGTCTATAAATTGTAATTGTAATTGGTTACATTAATAAAATGTTTAAACCAGGGTAGCATGAAACCATGTCTGAGCGTGGCACATTTTTTAGACTACTTATGTAAATACAAATATGCTATAAAATTGTTAAACTCCAGTTAGTTTGTTACGGTATAATTCATTCAACAGTAGTAATACTACACTCCTACAAACCCAACTACTTTATTAACTAACGTGTAATAATTATTACTAAGAAGCGACTCTAGCTTACCTTGGCCTTTTACAGATTATAACTTTGATGCCAATGACAAAAAAATTAATGTTTCCTCCAAACCCTCCTGAAATGTGCAATCTTTAAACTAAATCATAATAGCTCTCTCTCTCTCTCTCTCTCTCTCTCTCTCTCTCTCTCTCTCTTTAGATTGTTGTCTGCCTATTTACTACCTTATCTCCTTTTCCTTTTTTTATTCATTAAAAAGGACTTAAGATATGTTTTTGGGATATAGACCTTTCATTTAAACATTCTTTTTCGTGGCCACATTGCAATGAAGAGAATTACGAGCATTGTGAAGAAAATATCGGGAATTTCATCAGACAGACGTAGCAAATACTCAGTCATAGGTACACGGACCCTAAAATAATTAGAAATTTTATATTTTTGATTATTCTAAAGGTCATTTACGAAAAGATATTTTCCACCAAAGCCCCCGTCGAGCTCAAATATTTTTTGTTCTTTCCCACGTCAATTTTTGAACCAAATCCTGTCTGAGGCTATGAAGTAAACTCGACCTTAAAGTTGAAGATTTTTTTGAAGGTACTGGAATCTTTTTTCCTCATAAATGTCCTTCTTTTCTTTATAACAAAATAATTGTTCCACATATGGCTTGCGCTTTGAAAGAAGAACTGCTTCCATTTTCGAATAATTCAATTTAGCACTTTTTGACGATTTATTTAGAAAAATGTATTTCGTAGCAAATACGCATTTAGTAGCAAATACCCACTTTCAGTTTTTGGTGACAAAGTTGATTTTTCTTTAGAAAATGTGATGCATTGATGATGTAACACCCTCGCCATCGACTTTTAACGCAACATCGTACCAGAATGCACAACGCGTGATCAGTCAACGTCAGCATTTTTTCTTTTTTCATGTCAATAAACAAAATGGCGGAGATTGTTGACAGTGAGGCCACTCCGGTCGAGACATTTATACCAGAAGTACATCTTGATAACAACGATAGGTGTAAACTCATCGCTTTCTACAAGGTGAGACTAATTTTGTGGGACGTGTCCCTAAAATTGCCGAAGAAAGCAGCGAAAGAATAAAAAGAAACCGCTTTAAAAGACCGAAGGAGCGCTTTGAATTCAACTTCACATTAGACGAGCTAGTAGGAGTGTGAAAAAGTCTGAGGGCATGTAAGCTGAGAGAGGTCATGAGAATTGGAGAAGATAAAGCAACATTCAGTGAAAGTATTTCAAATGTAGTTTCTGCGGAAATACTGACGTTGTTATTGATCGCGCGCGCAATGTTGCCTTAAAAATCGTCCCGTGTAACATACTGTTGTCGCAACAATGTTGCGTTAAAAGTTGTCTTGTGAAACATGGATTTAAAATCGCCGTTAAAAATTGTCGTTAAAAATCGTCCCGTGTGACATCATCTTAAGAGAATAGATAAGAGAAAGGGTAAGGTAATCTTTATTTTGCCAGGATGGCCCATTCAGCAACGAGGGTGATATCCAAAGGGGTCCTAGACAAGAGAGCGGACAAGTAACACGCCCTAAACGAAGAAAAAATAAAAAATTTTCCTTTCATAGTTATTTTTAGTCTCATGTTAAATCTTTAGTCTTCCTATTTTGTTAGATAAGTTTAAGGCTTGCGTTGTTTCATTGAGTCTTCCTTCGTCTTTTGTTACTTTTTTAGCTTAGATGTTTTGATGAGTAATGCCCTTTAATGAGCTTTAATGCTCTTTAGTGGTTTTATGCTTTTAAATTCTTAAATATCCGTGTGTCTTGTAACTGAACTTATAAATCACATGATCTACCCCCTGAGTAAGAGATCATACAAACTTAATATTACTGGTCAGAATACAAAGGAGTCCCTCTTAACCACCCAGTGAATGAAAAGGTGACAAAGCTATTGGACCACACGGAAGTGGCTAAGGTAGAGAAAGCATACCTCGTGCAGCGTTTATACAGACAGGGTTCATAAATTTTGCAACCGCATAGAGCTCTTTCGATGACGTTACGCCTTTCGTTTACACGTCGCCGATCAAGACCACTACTGACACTAGCTTGTTTCGAGGAGCTTTTTCAAAACGATTTGCTTTCGTTCGTCGCTTAAGCGGCGATACCATATTCACCCCCAGTTTGATACACTGTGTAAGGTTCTTGCTCGATTGCTTGACGAGAGACTGCCACCTTTCCTCATTCCTTCTCATTAGCAACATGATAATTTGTCTGAAAATAATTCAGGCTTGAACGAGATTTGAAGTAAGTGTACTCCGCAGTACAAACATATGAATTTCATATATTCACTTCAGTATAGTTCTAGTTTGTACTTACTAATTTTACTTATATATTATATCGAATTTGTCAGTTGCGTTCAGGCCAGCACTTAATATTTGACCCACTTAGAAGAAAAGAACAGAAAAAGTATAGAAAAGTACATCATTCAGTGTAAAAACATTCGTCTGATTCATTGTTATGAAATTTCACCTGTGGAGGAAGTTTGCAAAGTAAGTTGAGAGATTAATACACCAACAAAGGCCAACATACCAACATTTTTTCTTTAAATATCATTTGACAATATCTCCTAGAGCGACGCACGAATTACAGCATGCCAGTTACCAATAGCATCAGCAATACAAGAAATGGGGAGATGATTGATGTCCAAGGGACGCGTAGAGAACCATAGTTTCCTTTCCCGATAACGGCTCCAGTTAATAGGGAAATGATCAAATGTCCAGATATTTTTTAATTTTTCAATTCTGCCAATTAAATTAAACGTTTGTAACTATTTAGTACATACTTAAATGCGATCTGTTTTCGCTAAATCAGTATATCACAAAGTGAATGGATGGATAGATACCCGAAAACAATAAAGTAGGAAGTGGTATGTTTGATGTAACTGGTAAAGTCCTGTCTTCTCAAACAGAGAAATCGTTCCAGTGCGAATAAGGAGAGGGTAATGATAATGATAAATAGGCTACCTTGTAAATACTCTCTACTGATCCCGAACAAAGGAGCGAAGTCGAGGTTGAGAGAAAAAAAAAAAAGAAAATTCAAATAATTCCCCTGAACTTTGACTTGGATCTTTTGTTTAGGATCAGTGAAGCGTAATTCGAAACTAGCTCATAACGTCTTCTATCAGGCAGATGCAAGATAGAAGTAAAACTTCATGAAATAAAGAATTATCCAAGTAAAACGTTTTTTATTCGTTAATAATTTTATAACATAAGCTTCAAAAAGGACCCCACGGCCAGGCGGTCAGGAAGGGTACAATAAAAATGTGTGATAGCTGTTCAAAAACGTATTAATGGTTGACTATGTCCTTAACGCTGACCTCAGATTAAAAAAGAGTACAAAAAGGAAGCCATGTCTAGCTACAACTTTTTTAACATACAATTCGGAAAACACGTAGGGACGGTCAAGCTAATGACCTACAACAGAGATAAGTCCCATGTAGTGTTTAAACGAACGAACTAGTCGCAGTGACCGACTGCTTTGGTTAATGATCAGTTTACCTTTATTTTGTCGTAAGGACTGGTCGCAAAAACAGTTTACAAGACTGGACAATCAAAATTTCATAGGAAAATATTAGATATGTATAATCAAAAAGTTCAACGATGTACAAAACGTACTACACTTGAACTAAGCACTTAAGGTTAACTCTTAGATTAAAACGTATTTAAAGTTAACTATGGTCAACAACAACCTTTTTCTAACATGAGCCTCGAAAAGAACACCAAGGCCAGAGACAGCCGGAATTTGTATAATCCCAATGTTCAATGATGTTTTGTATAATCCCAATGTTCAATGATGTAAAAACGCACTAAACATCAACTACATACTATAAGTAAATTTTTGGTACAAAAAGTACTAAAAGTTAACTATGATTAACTATTTTTTTTAACAATCTTTGAAAAGGACACCAAGGTCAGGCATAAAGAATGTATATAATCAAAATGTTCAATGATCTACAAAGCGTATTAAACATTAACTATATACTAAAAGTAAATTTTTAGCACATAATGAACTAAAACTATGGTTAACGATTTTTTAACATAAACCTTGAAAATGACACAAAGGCCTGACAGTAAGAATTTGTTTAATAAAAATGTTAATTGATGATGTAAAAACTAACCTGTACTACAGGTTAACTACACGTTCTAGAAGTTAAGTTTTGCTTTTTCGAAGTGATTATAAATTGTGTCCAAAATAATGCTCGCGTTTATTAAAAACGTCATAACAAAAGAAGAGGCTATTCCAGCCTAACGATAGTGTAAAAGTTACACTCGTTAGTTAATTTTGTTGTAATCGGCTTTAAGGTGCACTTCAGTGATCCTTAATCGTATAGACGATCTGTTGCGCATTCACTGAACGACGCTGTCAGGTAGCTATCGAAAAGCATTTATTGCTGTCGCTGTCAGGGAACTAAAAAGGTCTTTAAACTCAATGTTAACGATTGGCATATTGTTCGGTTCAGGCCGAATTAACCTATGTTGTAGGCATTCCTTTAGTAGTCAAGAGCATAGTTTTTGATCTGTTACGTTACACGGCCTTAATGATACTATCAGATTTAAACCGTCCTTTGGTTCTTATAAGTGCAAGCCGGTATTGTAGACGACCTGCGCAATCGTTAACGACGCTGTCAGGTAACAATTAAAACTGACTCTTTAACTCACTCAAAGCCGAAGAAGCCCACATATACGGTTACTTAACTATGCACGCCTTTGCTCTTATTGTTAAAAACAACGTTTTTGATCCATTATTTGGGCTTAATAATACTATCAGGGTACACCCGTTATTTAGTTGCGTCTAGGTATAATAAGTAGAAAGCAACCTTTAGTTATTGATAATCGCGTGGGAGATATAGTGCGATTAATTAACGACGTTATCAGGGAACTAGTGATTATTCTAACCCACATTTTACCGTCGTCATTTTTGTTTCTTATAACATTCTGGAGCGTTTTAGTAATTGACAACAGTGTTGAACTGATGCCTATTCATTAATGATGCTGTTAGGTAACTAAGGAAAAGACTTTTAACACACTCCGATAAAAGCAAACCTAACTAACAAGAAAACACCCCTGTAGACTTTGAATATAAAACGAAACGCAACTAAATAACAAGTGTTACTCTGATACTATGACACATACTCCATAACTATGGAGAAAGTATGCACGATAAAATGGTAACTCCCCTGGCTCAGTAACCATTAGGTATTTAGTCGTGATTCACTTCCTCTTTACTTTACTTTCCCGCGCCATTTTTCTGACCTTGTCTGCTAATCGCTGTTTTGTTCTCATTTCTTCTTCCTGATCCTCTCTTCCTGACAATAGCTCGAGTTCCAGTGACCTAAAAAAAACGTTGTCAACACTGTCTTAAGCTGCCCTGTGTATAATCTCAACTTAAACTTCTATTTTTTTTTTATAACTATTAAATAATCTCCTCCTTGATGTCCACACAACTAATTTTACAGCCCTCATGAGTATATGATTAAGCAATTTAAGCAGTAAATTAATTACGCAGCCTGATGATCATTTAATCAGTCTATTTCACTAATTGTAATGTATAACCTTTTCATCTGTGAGATCACGAGGGGTCTTTAGGTATGTTATATGCCTTATTGTTTCCTGCTAATGAACTCCCGTTACTTCCCTTGTTTACCATCTTTCTTTCTTTTGCATTTATGTTTGTAGGATTTTTTTGTGCATGACAAACAAGTACAATTACCTTTTGTCGCCTTTCACCCGCTGCCAGACGACTTCTTTCTTGATAGCGTAAGCTTCAATAAGGTCTTTGGTTAATTTGAAAAGATGGGTTGCCTGCTCTTCCGTGAATTTTTTCCATAACCTTGAAGATTCAGCAGATACCGAGCCTGTGATGTGCGATATGGATGACGGCGCAGCTTCTGGTTGGGCTGAATCAAGATACCTCTTGACTTTCGCTTCAGCAGACTCTATGTCAGATGGGGGCTCGCAACCTTTCATGTGTTCTTCTCTTAGTCTCCGGAGCTTTAAGACCACAGCCTTCAAGGGGCGTTCCTCCAGAAGCGTTGTTGTTGTTAGTTTTTCCTTCACGTTGGCCTCCTCGATAGCGCCTGTCTCGAGGTCTTGTTTAAATAGCTCCTTCAGATGTTCCGTTTCCTCCCTCTTCCACGGCTTTGGGACTGCTTTAGTCTCCTTGGGATCATTCTGTGGCTGATGAACGTTGCTTGATTTGAGGGCAACAAGTTTGCTCACTGCCCTTCGGCCAAGGTCAGTTTCGACAAGCTTATCGTGGACACGATAATACCTGGCTTGTGTCAGGGTCTTATGCTGGGCTAGGGCAGCGAGATGATCCTTTTCATCTGGCATGTGGACATGCATACCAGTAGCAAGAGACTTCCGTATAATTGTGGCAGATATTCTTCCCTCTGTCACAATCCCCTCTCTCTGGAAAGTTCGCCATACCGACGTTGATACCTGCGAAGATGTTAGGGGCATCCCGTTGCTTGAAATGAATAGTTGTTCAACCTGTGGGGTAGCTGCCGTGAACTGGCTTCGTACAGTTCTAAGGTACATGTCCATCATTTTGTACAAATCGTCATGTACCCAGATAACCGCAGAACCATACTGGTCAGCTGTTTTGTGGTTACTAACAAGAATTCTGTAACGAGCCTGGTCTTCGTCTGTACCCGAGTGATAAACGGCGTCCTTGAATTCAGCTACGGTCATGTTTGCAATGACCCCACTTCTTCCACTATTGTCGATGACGAGACGAGTCATCAACCAATCCCTTACTTCGCAGTGAGTTTTGTCGCTGATTATCCTTTGAACCTCGGCCCCCTGACTGGTTTCCTTTGACGAATTGCCAAGCTGTTTTATTGCATTTATTCGCTGATCACCATGGCAGATTTGGTAGAGATTTTCACTGGTGATCAGTTTCTTAAAATCTTCCTCGTGCTTCTGAAGCTTTCTTCTCAGAACTTTCTTCTTTTGGGCATACATTCAGTTAAAAAGGGACAGGGTTTCTGTTAAAATGTATCTGTATTTTTATTATTGATATACAAAACACAAGTACATCACGATAGGACTCAATGCACTTCACACGAAGTGAAACGTGGAGCCTTAAATGAATAGGCAACAGGTAAAAGGCTTACAATTATTAATATAAAGATTTGAAAATAGAAACATATACGCATTTGTGGTACGACTATCTGCTACTGTAGCAAATACGCATTCGTGGTAGCAAATACGCACTATGCGTATTTGCTACGGTAGCAAATACGCATTTGTGGTAGCAAATACGCAGTGTGAGTATTTGCTACGGTAGCAAATACGCGGTGAGTATTTGCTACGGTAGCAAATACGCACTTATAGTAGCAAATACGCAGAGCAATCTAACTCTCTCTCTCTCTCTCTCTCTCTCTCTCTCTCTCTCTCTCTCTCTTTCTCTCTCTCAGTATAGTTTTCCAAAGAGATAATCACTACCGGAAACAACAGCTACTTCTCTTAGATGACTAGATATAAATCTACAACGTATTGTAGAACTTTTCAGAGGCTTACAGTTCAACTATTCTGGTAGAATTAAATCATGATTACATATAACCTAAAAGAAAGTTCTGGAATGTTCCATGCTAAGTCATCAGAAGGCTGGAGCATCCATGTCTCAATAACAAGCCATTCTAGAAATCTCTAGAATCTACTTTTTTACAGTCATTGTTTATTACATTTCCGTCCCATCTTTCCTTCTTTCGACAGTTTTAAGTACGAAGATTGGCTACCAGAATGATCCGAGTAACTTCCTTCTGAAGGAAGAAGAATGGCAAACCAGCATCAACATTTCCTCTGCAAACTTTGCCAAGAATGGTAGACACCATTTAATCTCAAAATTGTGCAATGCCATTTTATTACCGATTAATGCTTCATTTCTGTAGTGCTTCTGCGAAGTCTTCCATATTCTGACTTGAAAGTGCGTTTGGCTAAATATCTGAAAAAAGGCTAATAAACACGTAAAATGTGTCGCTATATTTATGTTTTAGGTCTCAAGAAGTAAAAAAATTAACCAAAAAAAGGCAGCTTGATTGAAATATTCTAGTAAAGTCTGGGATAAGAATCTGAGGAAGAATAATAATTGTTGTAATGACGCAGTATCCAATATATAGTAATAGTTGGCTAGGTAAAATACTTGTGTTGGGAGGTCAAATAAATAGCTTTGATCTTAAGATTCTATGTATGTTTCGGTGTTCGAAAAGCATATTAAATTGTATTTTTGAATAGTCCCATTTATTTTATAGCTGGCAGCTGTTGTGGGATATATATGAAGCGAATCATGTGTTCTGGTTTTTCTTTTCTTTTCTTTTGGAACAATGTTGTGGAAAAATAAGATTACCTTTGAGGCTAAGGCTTTGTTTTGAATAAGTATGGGGTTACACCAAAGCCTCTCCACGGTCTGTATGTCTTTTTTGTTTATTTTTTTGCTCAGGGTCCGTGGTTGTAGGATGTTTGTACAAAGATCTCCATGAATTGCTGCTGACTAAGCAGTCCATTGGGAATGAAACTCACAATTCAAGGTGACCTTAATACGTAATATATCAGAGAATTGGTTCATGCTTAATGTGCGTGCATTGCGTTGCATGCTATTTGTCAACCTCTAAATCGCATATGGGGCTAAAACATTCTTTTTTTACCGTTAAATAGTGGAGATAAAAATTATACATAACCTTTTTTCTCCATAAAAAAATACGATTGAATACTTTGGTTTTCAAAGCAGATAGCATACCGGCCATGGTGATTTGAAGAATATAATTTTTCTTAACAGGTACGTCAACACCAGAATAATGACCGCGGCTATGGATCCTAAACCGGAAATTTTACAAGATCTCATCTTGAAGTTCAGAAACCTAAAGGTATTTAATTCCTAGAGGACTGACCTTCTTGTTGTGTTGAGTCAGTTCAAACGAAATTAAATTTATTTCTAGGCCGTGGAGGAAAAAAAGCATTGCATGTTTTGGAGTGGCTTCAGCAAGAGGTAAAAACATATAATATCACATTAACTAATTTGTTTTGAAATAAATTATTTAACGTTTAAAATAAAGTTATCATCATCAATTTATTATCAGTTTGTCTGTCGCTTCCAGAGAACTTTCCATGTGAGATTAATGTTTATTATTCTCTTCCTGTAAATGATGGGATGAGAGGGCATCTTGAGAGTCAAAAGATATTTCATAAATTAAACTAGACCTGCCTCCAGAATGAACCTTTCGACACTCTGCTTGTTTCAAACCAAATTGCTTATCTCACATTCCTTTTTTTTTTCTTTTTTTTTTCATTTGTCACATTCATTTACTTTTTCAGTCCAGACGGGTACTCAGAGGATGGTTGTCATGTAGATACAGCGAAGAGTAGCTCAGAAGAAACAGTTTGTAGATGCAATCATTTGACTTACTTTGCTGTCTTAGTTGATTTTGACAGTGGTCGTACAAAGGTAATTTTTTTTTAATCATCTATATATTTTTAACGTACTTCCACCGTTGGGTCCACTGATCAATTTTTTTGCTTCCACTTTCTGATACAGCTCTCCAAGAAGGACGGAACGATCCTGGAGACTATCACGTACGTAGGGTTAAGTCTTTCCATCATCGGGATGCTTTTGACAATCGTCTTTTATTCTTTCTTCACGTAAGTACTGTTGCCAAACAATCACTTATGACTTTGAACCTGATTTCATAAAGTTGGCTAGGGTGTGCAAAACTAGATTTCAAAAATCACTTTTGGCAATTGCCATTTGAAAGACCATGGTGCTTATTGGATTAGGCAATCAATGACCGAAATCCGTGCAGTATGGGACGAGTACCACTCGCTATCATACACCATCTGGTTAATCTGCTCTCGAACCACCTTAAAAAATAAAATGTAAAAAGCAGTAGTGTTCCTTCCAATTTCCTTGCAACTAGATATACTATGCATGCTGAATATTTCTTGTATTTATTCATATATTCAAAGTTCATTCGTTTTCTCCTATAGACTTTCAGTTACCTTCGCCTTTGATAACTATCACTGCTTTATTTTATTTTTGTATATATTACTTCATCAGAGATGTTCGTCAACCTCTATCACAAATACGTTTAAGTCTTTCTGCGTCCCTCGGAGCTGGACAAATAATATTTCTTGCCGGGATAAACGCCACAGAAAACATGGTACGTTGCATATCATGCATGGAAGAAATTGTTATTGAACACTTCAGATTTTTCACAGCCAGTAGCATGTTGTTTCTTTCTCTCTTGTAGGCTGCTTGTATCACAGCAGCAGCTCTTATGCAGTATTTTCTGATGGCCGCTTTCTGTTGGATGCTGGTCGAAGGAATTTATCTCTACCTGTTTGTTGTAAAGGTTTACAACATCAACACTAAGATGCACATGTACCACGTCATATCATGGGGTATTTATAACTATTTATTGCCATATTTGGTATATTATTCCCCGACATACACTTCATTCTTCGTTTTCTCTATTTGTAGGTCTTCCTGTCGTCATGGTAGCCATTTCATTGAGCATTGCTGCTGGAAAAGAAGGAATGAAAAGCTTTACCAATGATAAATAGTAAGAAAAACATTTGATGTTTTCTTGTTTCCACTATATTTCAGTTATGGTGGTGAGTTTTCTTTCATTTTTTTTTTCCCTTGTCTCAAGTTGCTGGTTGTCTTCAACTAATAAGCCGATCTGGATTTTCGTGACATTCGTGGCGTTTATCGAATCAGTAAGTTTATGACTAATTGACGTCATATGATTTTTTTTATTCATATTTTCGAATTGAATATCATGTTTCTCTCTATCGAAGACAATTGTCTGTGTTTTTTTTCCAAATCATAATCATTGTGATTATTTTTTTAAATTTTTATTCAGTTTAACGTTTTGATACTTGTGCGAGTCATAAAGGAGATAACTACACTCGTAGAACCATTAGCGGAAGACAACTATGCTCAGCAAATAAGGTATGACTTGAAATTAAATTTTAAAAAAAACATTATTTTTGATGAGGCATGGACTTGTTTTAGCAATGTGAGTTTAAATAATTGCGATTTTATTTCTCCAAACTTAAATGACTTTTCTCATGGAGTTTTCCAGTTCTTCCCAAGGAATCATTGAATGTCGAGGGGAAACAAAATCCACTGAATCCTTCGAGGCCCGTCACATTACATTTAGTAGAATTACCTTGTTCTATGATACTCGCTTAACTTTCTTATTAATCTGAATCAGTGGGTGATCTTATAGTGATAAAATTTGGGGGGAAAAAAAGGAAAAAAAGGAAAAAAACTAACTCTCATGTCGCGTTGCAATTGTTCTCATCCTTTAGACTTGGCGTTAAAGCGGGCGTGGTGATGATTCCCCTGCTGGGCGTTTCGTGGTTGTTTGGTTTCCTGTCACCATTGCACAAAGTTTTCACTTACATTTTTACCATCCTCAACTCTACGCAGGTTAGCTTAAACTCGCGATTCGTGATATTGAAATAATCACATTAGAAAAAGGAAAATCTCGTTATTGGCATGCTTGTAGACATTTTAGTTGTGGCGAAATCAATTTGGTCTTAGAGGCAAATATACTATAATTGATTACTTTGTATATTCATAACATAAAAGTTCTTGCCACTTTTTATGTCACTTTTACAATTGTCACAGGTTTTAATGCTAACACCACATTCATACTAAAGCCCAAACTTACTTAAACTTTTTTGTCTTTCTATTTGCTTGTTTCTTTTTTGTTCTGTTTTATCATAGAAGCGGCTTAAGGTAATTTTTGTGCGCGTCCAGTTTAGCACGTTGAAAATACAAGTTAGTGATCACCTGGAAACCATAAAAAATACATTTTCAGCTCGCCGTTGCTGATTTCCAATTAGTTTAACCTGGTCCAACTAATGAACTTTTTTTCTGGTTTAAATGGGATAAAAATTCAGCTTAATTCATTCAAGAAACCCAACATGACCCTTAACCCTTCATACGTTACAAAAGAAAAAAATGATTCTCAACCCTTTTTTTTTTGTTTGTTTTAGGGCTTCCTGATTTTCGTGCTGCATTGTGTGCGAAACACCCAGGTGAGATGAACTTTGAAAAACAATTTTTTATCTTTTTTTAAAATTTTTATGAATTTTTTAATTATGTGGAGTTAAAATTTTTCCGCTTTTCCACTTTCAGATTCAAGAGCGATTCAAACGAAAGCTGAACACTGTTTTTCCATCTGTATATACCAAAAACTCCGCAATGGAGGGCTCGCAAATTGATCCAAGTGCTGTCGAAGATATAGGGGCGGCTGAATTGCAGTCTTGCGATGAATTTGAACTGAAATAAAATTTAACTAACTGGACTCAGCGGGCTGAAAATAATTGTCGAATGTTTGATACGATCGTCAGGTTTGATCTGTCAGGTCGTTCTATTCGCTTCGAGTTACGAGCTCATTGTAATGTTCATGATTGTATTTTAAAGATGTTTAAGGCTAGTTTGAATGTGCTGTGCCCTCGTTTCATGCGCTTTTAGGTCTTAGTATTCTGTGAACAGCATTGTGCTTGACTCTCGCAATCGTTTGAGTTTTAGATCATCAGTTATCTATTTGTTTCGTTATTTTGAAATCCTCTGTGCCAAATGTTTGTTATTATTGAACGACGACGCAGTCTCTGACCCTTTTTGATATTCGGAGTAAACACAGGGTTACTTTTCCAATAGCTTTTTAGTTATTGTAATAAAAACAGCTGTAGATAAAACTTTAAGCTAATAAAGAACTTAATAGATTAATAGCTATCGATAAATCAATAAAGTAATAAATGAGGAGTTAGTTCTATTGTGAAACTGTTTTATCCGAACAATGAGGTTTTTTTTATTAAATCTCTGAAATAGGGATTACATTTTCGAATCGCAAATGTTGCAATCCCTTTAACCTTGAAAAGGCAAAACTTCGCCTAAATATGTTAAAGGAAGAATCGCTCAGATCTGATAAGCAATGCACGAGCAAGTTCTGAGAAAATGACTAGTAGCATCATTGGTTGCCGTAAAAACTGACTGGTTTGGGGTCATTTTTGGGGCCCTAATGTTAAGCACAAAGGCCGCGTTCTCACACCTACGCAAAAACTTCTGTGTTAGGGAAACGATAGACTTTTGACAACATGATGCTGAAACTTATATCAAAATGCTAACGCCCCGTAGAGATTGGAGACTAGGAAACCGCTGAAAGACTTTGCAACAGCACGGAAATCTGAGCGAATCACGGCTTTTCAATATTTGCCCTTTACCTAGAACGCTTGATCAGCTCGGAAAACACAAAGATATCTTGATGAAGTACAAAACGGGAAAAGCGTCTACACCTCTCGTTGAACCGTCCTTAAATCATAAATCATAAATCACCGTCCTAAAAAAAAAAAAAACAAAGAAATTTTGCGTCGAGAAACGTTTGCCACCTTCAGCATCTTCTTATATATGCTTTTTCTCTGTGTATGAAGACATAAATATACAACTTAGAAGAGAGGAGTGGGGTGTTCATAAAAATGGTCTCCAACACTTGGCATTATTTTGGCAGGGAAACATTTTTCAACCGTCCTAAATGATTTTTTTGCAAGACAAAATAAATTATGCGGCTTTTCTACTTCCCTCCTATTTTGACCTAACCGTAGAAAAATGTATTTGCTGACATTGATTTTTATCTCACTTTGACCAAACCATAGGAAAAAAGGAAAGAATTTCATGTTTTTCGTTTTCCTCTTAAAAGATCTCCCCTCTAAAGTCTTCGACCACTATCAGTTCATTGACTGATTAAATAACTTTTACGATTAGTGTATATAAAGAGGAAAACAATTTATGGATTGACTAAAACTGGGCGTCCGTCAATTGTTGAGGTATATAGGCTTATTATTGCTCATTATTACTCATTATTTCTTCGGCACTGATGGGTGCAACCCGCAGGTCTTAAGCCGGCAAGCGTTGGGAACGAGCGAGATGCCCGTGACCGTTCTGGCGCGAGTATGAGAGACCTCTTGGAGGCCTTTCGCGTACTCGCTCGGGCTGCTGCTCAAATGAGAGATAATTGGCAGGCTTAGTTTTCCTTCTTCTGCCGTAGCTTTTTTGGTACTTTTCTCTTGGTTCGATTTAGAAAGTCCGGCGAGTTATGTATAAACTCCATGATGTGGCCAACGCGTTCACACGTCACAGGTTGCTTAGAATATCAAGACGAAGTATTTTATGAATTCTCCCAACCTCCCTTGCTCTCGATGATGCTATGTTAACAAGAAATAAAGTCTTCAATGGTGAAAGTTTGATGCGTGGAATGGAAAGAACGATCTGGAAATAGACACCAGAGAGTCGATACCGTTTGAAAGAAGACGTTTTTTTCATTGCTTATAAAATCGTTTTATTAAATGGCTGAGGAAGAATAAAAGGCGATAATTAGCATACGTATTGAATCGAAAGATAAATTTTAATACTCCCCGTTGACGTGTCACATAATATTTTAAACCTTAGGCTATGCATTTTACTTGGCACGATAATGACGCTCTTGCACCATGCTGTAGAAATTGATTAAGGTCAGTTTGATCAATGTTTTTTACAAAATTGCTTCAAGTCTTTTTTTTTTTTTTTTGCTTTGCTACAGTCTTAAGCGGGTGCAAAAGACCAAAATAACTAATTCTTATGGAAAGACAAGATGTCAATATCGTGAATGACAGTAGATTTTTCCCACCTTTATCAGCCATAAACAGCTGGTTCTGACTCAAACCAACACAAGATGCAAACCCCATCCTTTTAACAAGATACTCGTCACTTTAACAACAAATTGTTATTATCCTCTTGTGGGGAGGTATTGGTGTGATTTTTAGCGTATACAAACTTGGGAAGATAGTCTCGCTTCCTTGAGCGCGTCCTAACAGGAATCAGACTAAGTACATCATGATGAAAAATTGTCAAAAATGCTCAACAACTTTAGTGTTGATGACTTTGTCGAGTCAATATAAACGTTATTTGTGAAAGATTGATTTTTTTTCAATCCGAAACATAAGCATTTTTAATGCACATTTATCAAGTGCTCTAACGAGTAATCACTTTATGAACATGTTTAATACGATCAGTTGCATTGTACAAACACTATTTTAACATAGTGCGGGTGCATGTCCTATCTTATTCCTGAGGAGTTACGATGATATAAACTCTATTCACCTACGACCATGCATTTATAACATCACGTGTGCAGTTTCACTTCAGTTGCAAGTTCCCGTCGATTTGTTTGCTTCTGTGTTTGATGGAAACATGATTTCGTGCAGACTTACATATGGGCTACCCGCAATAGTTCCCGCTGGGAAAATTGTTAATTCCTAAAAGCAACTATCGTTAAACGAGATCCCTGATTAAGTTTTCATTATTTAAAAACATGATTTATCAATTCGTTATTATTCTCACGTTAACAGAACTTCAGGTTAAAAAAGTGATTTTCATTATAGTAAGGTAGTATCGTTTGTTCCACGATGTGGTAACTTATGATGTGAATCGCAACGTTTCATATGCATTCTGTTCGGGTGTTGTCATATGGCAGGATGCTCCGATGTAATTGATTGGTTTTTCTACAGCTGCAATTAGCGTGTTTTGATCCTCGATGTTATTGAGTTAAGTTTTACATAGTAGATAATATCTCAGAGCCAACATATCAGATCCAGATAATAGCTGGAAATGTTGGAATTTGTTCAAATTTTATTTAATAACGATTATAATAGCGTGTTTTCCTTTTTTTTTTTTTTCGCAATTCTTGCCCCACTTCTTGTCTAACATAAGAACATCTGTGTAGATATATAGATCATCAAAAGTGGGAAATTACGTCACACCTAACACATCTTGTCCGCAGGAAGAAGAGGGTGGAGCACTTTATTGTTGAAATAAAAGCAACGGAAGGGAGGGAAATTGCACAGCCGATTTGCTTATCGGGATCTTGAAAATAAAGCTCGCGCAGGATCACTTAGTCCTGTTAAAGGTTCCCTTTCCTTCCGTGTTGAATTATGTTGCGATCAAAATCTCCTGTATTGGGCAGAATGTAATTTAATATCTGACATTAGCTTAAATTCCAATTTTTTTGTTGAACCACGCGCTACGTAAATTTTCTAAGGCCGTCATGCGCTTGCCGAGCGCTCTTTACATATGAATTTAGTGTTCAGCACACGCGCATGTAGCTGAGAAAATAGGCAGGGTTTTTCTTTGGCAACTTAGCGTAATCATTCTGCAAAGATATGAACTCAGTCATTACACAATGTGCACTAAAGGAGAAATTATACAGTGAGAAAAAGGAAATGATGCAGGTTTAGGGCTCAACTATTTCCCGCCGACCGCACTTCGTTTTCTGATCCGTTAACGGATCGATGATGATCAACTTCAAAGACCCAGTAAAACTGACATCGAGCAGGTGATCTAACTAAACGGAGAATATATATTTATATGTATTTTTCAACTTGAGAAATTCTGTAGTTCATTTGCATTCTTACACTTGCCCGAACATATTACTGAATCCTTCCTGCCTTCGAAGTCAATATTATGCGGGCCTAAAACACACACTCTTATCTCATGATGGATCGATGACAGTTATATCTGTTCGGGTGCACGTAGATGAACAGATGGCATAATGGACATAATATTTTTTCCCAAATAACGACTACCTATAAAAGTGGACCCTCATTAGTTTTGAGTTGTTTACAATTTTTTCAAACACCCATTTTCATATCCACCTTAAGAAAACTTTAGCTTGATGAAGCTATTTTCGTGTCGTGGGTCACTTGCATCTGTTAAGTAAAACAGCATTCTGCATCTGGTGTAAAGAGCTTTTAGTTTTATTGGTCCGTTTACGAGTGGAAAAATAGAACTCTCGCGGCTTATGTCAGCAAAAGCGGTCGAATGTGATGTTTATTACACTCACGTCCTATAAAATAGTTTAAAAAACGTTTACTAAAATCGGCTGCTCTTGTGATTTTACCAAGTCACGGACCATTATAAGGATGCCGACATACACTAACGGCAACTTTTGATTGAGTAAGTTGATGGGTGGTGCGATGAGAGGGATTCAATCCAGCAAAATGTCCACAGCCCTGTCTTTACGTTGTGCGCTGAGTAAGTACAAGCTTTACTACTTCTCTTGGTTATACTTTAGAAACAAAGAAGACAATGGATTAAAAAATGAATTAAGGAATAAATGATGGGATATCAATATGTCGGTATCGGGGCATCATGCAACCCTCAGCCGCTTCAAGCCATAGAGACGCAAGTCAAGTGGCAAGTATTCATCTCTCTAAAAACAAATCGATTGAACTCGACAACGTCTGCTCTTGAGTTTTATCACATAAAACAACTGGCTGAATGCCGAGTTTGAACATTTTTTTTTTTTATACAGTTTTTGCCACGACACAATTCGGAATGATTTGAAAGCAATGAGTCAGTACGAAACAATTACGAAGTTTTGAAAATGAAGTGCGGTCCGCGTGATCATAAAGATCAAAGGAACTGAAAGCTTTGTTCTTACCATCTTTGGCTAACTGGAGTTTCGTCGTTCGATGAAGCATCAGTCGTTCCAGTCCTGCTAAAACAATTAAAAAAAAAAAGGAAAAACTGTGATAAAATTAAACCCGGCGGTGCCATTTGTGTTCAGTAACCCTTTTTCTTAACATTTTGTAATATCGGTGTGTACGTATATCACTTCCGTGGAATTTATTCCACCCCACCAAAGCGAAAAAAAGTCTTGTGATATTAAGTCATCGATCATATTTTGGACTGGCTTTTGTGTTTTGTGTACTCTTGGGCTACATTGATTTGCAATTCGTATTTTCCATCCAAATTTTATTCTTCTTATTATTTATATGTCATTTTGTCATGCTATTTATTTTTTCTTCGACTGAACTATAGAATTTTTCGCTTTTTCTCGTCAGATATATTAAAACAAACAATAACTTGATTGCCTCAAAAGTGCACTTGTACGCATGTTTCCTAAAATTATCTCAGTTATCCTTATCCGGGGACCAAACGTTTTTAAAATTAGAAATACATGATAAATTTATATTTGACCTCTAAATGATTGTAATGATAATAAAAAAAAAGAAATGACAAAGTAATCCTCAAAGGTTAGGGAACATCATAGAAATTGAAGAGAAAAAAAGGTAAGAGGCCGTAATATTTGCATCTCTCCAAGAATGTTACTTAGTTGCTCATTTACTATTAGAACTGCGAGGAACGATCTTGAACCGCGTCAAAGTTTTGATCACCTCTTTGTGGTTTCTTCTTCCGCAATTGCTTTGATCGAGGTAATCTTTTAAGGACTGTTTTACCGTCATATTTCAACCCCAAGGAAACGAAATTGGTTCTAAGGAAATAGATAAAGTGCAATTTTTCGCCCCAGGTGGAGGCTATTTTACAAACATCTTGGTCACAAACGTGTTTGCGTCTATAACGTTTCCTTTGCGATTTTTCAGTTTTCGCTAACAGTGCTCGATCGTTTTGAAGGAAAAAGTTTGCTTCTTCTTCTGTAACGGCGGCAAACCAATCAAACTCCTTGTATTAGCGCTAGAATAGCAACATGGGAATATCACTTGGAATTTCCCATTCTTAGCTAGGGTCTGTTCGGTCAGTTAACATTTTACCTCAAGTCTTCATAAATTTAAGGGCAGAATTGTATTCGAGTCCTTTTCGTTTGATGAGAGTCATTTTTGCAGTCAATAAGCTTGTTCAGGGTGACATTGTTTGCGTTTAAAACTAGACTGTGAATGGCGAAAGGTAAAAAAAAGGGAAGATTCCTATGGTGAAATTAAAAAAGAATCCTGGCTATAAGCACAAGTATCGAGGAAACTCGATGAGGAATGGTTGAAGAAACTCACCGAATCGGATAAGGGCTCGTGGTTGAAGCGACGGGCACACGGTCAGGAACCATTAACGAGTTCTGTCGCAGCATGCTCGAGCTTTTGAGCTAAAAAAAATAAATAAATACAATTGAAAATTAAAAAAAATAAATAAATAAAAATAACGAATTCAATCCAAATTGCCGGCCAGCAGATTATTTAAATACCGTCTGGTACGGGCGACTATTACCCGCAAAATATGTTTTTGCTGCGAGTTTCCCGAGACAACGCGGGACACTTCTGTGTTTCTATTAGTGGTCGGCATTGCGAACTATTTAGTATTGACATAATTTGGCATGTGGTCACTTAAAGGCGTGAATTATTAGCAGAGCTTTGGAAGCACAAAGAAAAAAAATGCTTTGTAACTACGCGATAGTAGAGAATGTAAACCATACGGTTTGCCTTGAAATTCGGTTTTCGAACTCCCCAACATACCATCCGCAAAACCCGGTGAGGGTTCCGTTTTCGAAATGGATCTCCCGCAATTGCCTGAGTGTAAAAAAAGGAAAAACAAACAAGAACATTATGGGGTGGTAATAAATTGAATATCAGCAGACTGCGGAACCTTAGAACCGAGAACCAGCGCAACCTGCGGAACCATTATGATGAAAAAAAAAATTTAATAATAAAAACTAAAAATACCTTAACGCTGTTCGAGATTTTGTTTTCGTGTATATAGAAGGTAACGTTATCAGATAAATATGTTTGTTAGTTCCTTGCTGATTTTTTTGGTTGTTGTTTTTTTATTCTGTATTTTTTTTAATCTATCTATCTTGACGTCCGATAGGTAACAAGTTTTGTTCAGCTGGTTGCGGAGATACTGCACTTTTTTCTTTCAATTCCTCAGTTAGCTCCTTAGGGAAGGTAAAAAAGCCATGGGTAGATTTTAAGGTGCATGTAGCGAATAAAATGCTCTAGTACTGGTCTAACTTGAAATTTAAGAAACCCTTTTGTTGTTTCAAATGTTACAATCGACATAACAGTAAAATTATTTTCCCATTTTCTCTTCTACAGTCATCCTTCATTTGATAATGAAATTGCCAGGAACAGGTGAGGAAGTGTAATTACAATTTAATATTTATGTATCTTAAAATGACGTGAAAAGAAAGGATCTGACTGAATTATCAAAATGATTAGTTATAGACTTCCTGCTGCAATGACATCGTTTTGCGATTAAAAACGTTAGTTGGTAAGCAAAACAATAAGGTCAAAGATTAACGGTGCTATTACCCTAATTTCCCCAATTTCCGCTTTTAAAACCTTGCCTAATTCTAATTTTTCCTTCGGTGACGAAGAGGGTTTTGATGCCCATTTCTTTTTTATCATTCATGGTATAAATGCTATTTTTCTTCTCCATATCTTTATCGTTATTACTATTGTTATCATCAGCATACATTTTTTCCTTTATTTATTTTTTTTTTTGTCTCCATGCCATCATCAGAATTATCACTATTGTTACAATAAGTATACATTTTCTTCGTTTATTTATTCCTTTATAATTTTTTTATAGAGTGCCAAGCAACCTGTTTCAAAAACTCCTCCTACATATTTTCGAAAAGCGGAAGATATTGGTATAAGAACGCGAATGTCTGTTATCTCCAGGGAGGTTACTTAGTCTCCATCGAAACTGAAGAAGAATGGCAGTTTATAAATCAGGAGATTCAAAAGCGTGGTACCTGGAATACTAGCGCGTGGCACATTGGTTTAGGGAAGATGGGCGGAGTTTGGACTTGGGAGAGTGGAGAACAACTGAATATTTCGAAATGGCGAGATTCTCAGTTAGATGATAGAGACGATAGAGCGGAAATATCCAAGAACAGAGGCCTATTTAATAGTATCTCTTGGGGTGATAAAAACGCCTTCATTTGCGAGATACCCGGAGGTAAGATCACATTCCAACCATAAAGTAGATTATGTGCTGAAACATTACAGTTTTGCACTTGTGTAAGGAAAATTTATCTTCCTTCTTAAAAGTAAAAATGTTGTTCACATAATATGCTCGGCTCACCTAACTTGTACGTGTGAGCGACGAATGAACTTTTAACCGCGCATTATTGGTTGAACATAATGCCCATGAAAAAAATCTGGGACATATGTCAAAAAAAAAAAAAAATGATCTCTCTAAAATTGTCCTCTTTTGCATCACCTGCAGTTGGAAAAAACAGCGATCGAAATTGTACACAATTTTGCACAAAAATTTTTTGTCGAGCGCGCTGAGATTGGGATAATCTAACCAACGGAATTTTCCCTTGCCACAAGTTACAAGGCGTGTTCACTGACGTCGGTGAGTGAATACATGTTCTCTTAAACATAACACATCGAAGTATGTTTGCTCAAGGTCTTGAGTACCGGTACTGAAGACAGAGTGCGCAATTTACGATGACAGAGCGCGTGAGAAACAAAAGCACATGGACGTTAAAAAAAAAAACAAACAAACAAACAAACAAAAAACAAACAAACAAAAAAGCAATAGCAACAACAACTTCAACGGCACTGGTTTGGCAAACAAACTTAAGTTCAATGTCTGTCACGATTTTTTTTTTCTTTAAAAACAGTCAATGATCTTACGGAAAGTATTACGCATTTCCATCGACTATCCATTCATGAATGAAGTATAGCTCTGTTCAGTCAATGAATGGAAAGTAATTGTAAGTAAATTTAAATCTGTTTCGAGATTGTGGGGGTTTGCTCGTTTATTTGGTACAATTATTAGGGAATTTGAATGCGGTTTTTTCTCGTTGAATTCCTTCGTTTACTGTTATGAAGTTTACGGTACAAATGTCTAATTTGAGGAGACTTGCAAAGACTTACCAAAAGCGTATTTAAAGTATAGAATGAAGACTTCGCTTTCTGTTTTTTAATGAACAAATTGTTTGAAAGAATTCAGATATTAAATGATTGAAAATTCCATTGATTAATTCAATTTTAAACAAACACCTCACGTTCTAACTTCCTGAGTTACTTCTAGTGAAGGTCAAGGTTACTTACAAACGGTTTTCAGGCCGCGCGTCAACCCATCTAATGACAAACGTGTTACCAAAAAATCATTTTACCATTCTTTTTGCCGGCTGCCACAGTGACTTGAGAGAGAGAAGGAGAGGATTAATAAGTTATTAATCAGCTTGATTTGCTTTAAAATGATTTGCTTTAAAATACTGCTCAGCTGGCAAACGACATACATTTATGAAAAATGACAACGAAGTTAGGGTTGTAGCTAGCGACTCGAGCAAACGTTATCGTGCCGCTAGGCAGAGATAGGAAAATTCGGACGGCATTAAGAACAAAAAGATTGCATGATTCGTTACCGTTCAGAAAAACAACTAATAAATACAGTTCTTTCGGGAAAATTTTCGGGAAAAAGCGTGTCAGAAGTGCAAGCGGTGACCTTGAGAGATATTGTGGGTAGCTTTCAGGTCATAGTTAGACGACCTCAGGATTTCAGGGAATTCTAAGAAAATGTCACTTTAAGGACGAGGCACCACGGGTTTGAACCTATTTTTATTACAAAATTGACTTTTAATTCGAAACTGCAATCAAATCGGACGAAAAGCACAAAGTAACCTTAATTAGTTTATCTTTACCTTTTTATGTCCATGTTGATTACCGCCACCAAGATAATCTTTTGAGTTTGTCGCCTGCCCTTTAAATTTTTGTTCTGTTTTGTTTTTTTGATAAACTTTCCCATAGCAACTGTATACGGTGAACTACGTATCTCCAGTTGCACATTTATGAAAACTTACATTCACATTTAATTTTACGTTTTTTAAGTCTGTTCAGATGGGGGAGGAACAAGGAACTAATTAATATCCAAAAATTCAACTATTAAAATTACACGAACTCACAGATACTTTTAGCTGAAGTTCATAAAGGAAAGCAGAGATGGTGGACGCCGTAGTGAAGAAAGACGTACTGTATTAATTGACACTGATCAAACATAAACTGCAGATGTTAAATTAAAAAAAAAAAAGGAATGAAAAAGAAAATGAAAAAAAATAACATTTTCTTTCTCATTTTCTCCTCCTTTATTGTGATTGTGATCATAGTCTTTTTATGTCTTAGTCATTGTTATTATTACTTTGTTTATAATAATTGGTATTTTTGTTTCCGCTTTTATCATTTTGTAGAATGCTCAAACATAACTTTTAAGAACTCTTGGTACATAATTTCGGTGAATGGACGGTCCTGGCTCTTTAACAGAGAAACCTGCCAAAACCAAGGAGGGGACCTAGTATCCATTGAAACCGAAGAGGAATGGAAGTTCATTAATGAAGAGATTCAAAGGCGAAATACTAAGTACTATATAAGTACATGGAGTATTGGTTTAACAAAAAAAGCCGGGAATTGGACCTGGGTGAGTGAAAGACCGCTGACTATTTACAAATGGGGAAAACGGGAGCCAAGTGGTGAACACGAAAAGGCCATCATGTACAAGCGGTCCAGTAATGGCAAACCGGGTGTGTTTGGTAGCACAGCTTGGGGGAACTGGCACGCTTATATTTGTGAGATTTCCAAGGGTAAGTTTTTCTTTTAGTTCGTTTTGTTTTGTTTTATTTTTTCCCTTTTTGTTTTCTTATTCTTATTCTTCTTCTTATTCTTCTTCTTCTTCTTCTTCTTATTATTATTATTATTATTTTGAGTAAACTAAAAGGCATCAGAAGCGCTTAGGCGTAACAAAAACATTCTTTGGGGACGTTTGCGATACTCACGACATCATTTTTATAAACCCTCTGACAGTCGGGATCAAGTTTACACTTACATTTTAATGAACGGTTTCACGATATACATGTCTAACTTTTAACCTTGCGAGCAGAGGAAAGTTTTAAATGGTTCTATTACTATTACCATTACGAGTAACAACAATTGTGAAACTTTCAATTGTCGCTAATTTTCACGTAGTTAATTTATCCTTTCGATTGAATGAAATGGTGGTGAATACCAACTGCAAAGAATCAGCGATCCGACCGCTTTGTTAGATAGCAACACGTGATGATGTGAAGAGTGTTATCTTTTGTGAAAAGCTAGTGACTCAGTCGATAAAGATACGTGCCAACTGTCGTTTTATAAAACAAATCAAAAGACTTCGAGACTTATTTTTTCTTCGCAGAAGGAATCAATTTTTATTTTTATTGTATTCTATTTCGAGAACCGATCCTTTGAACTGTAAAGTTGTAGGGGCTAAATTAAATGCAATGCAAAAAGTGCAGTGAACATAAGAATCTGACCATCCTGCTATTAATTCGAATAAGGCAAACATTTCGATCAACCTAACAACCACTACTCTACAGCGAGGATAGTAAGGGCTACCTCAGTTCTCGTATGTCACCAGAGCGTGTAGATATTTTTTTCGTCAACACTGGGTTGGAATTTAATGGATGTTCTGCCTACTAAAATAAAATAAACATAGGCATACATAGCACATAAGATTCGTTATTTTGGGGCGGAGGGTTGAGATGGGACACTTTGTTTTCCTAACGTTTTCAGTTTTATAACAGAAAACGAGCACAACTTTTAAAATAACGAAATCATCGCATTACTTCACCTCAAGAGAAAGAAAAAAAAATCCCTAATTTATCTGAACTCACACAGGTATTTTATGGTCAATTTTCTCTTCTATCAAAAAAACTTCTGAGCGAAAATAAAATGCATCGGTGCTACGCTTACTGTTTTTTTTTTTCCTACACGGCTGTTGTACCCTTACAGCCGTTCCTCTGATAGAGTGAAAATCAACATTACTCGTCTACAATTAGATGCCTCAAAATAAAATTCCACGTAATTTTACCACGAAAAGCAAAATGAAGCTCTATTTTATCTCCAATAGACCCTTACCAAGGATACATTGCGATCTAGAATAAGTGAAGATACATTGAACAAGAAAAAATGATTGCAGTGTTTCAAAGAGGGCTCCTTGATTGGTTGTTACCTCTCTGGCATTTGCCCCCTAAATTAACATGCGATGGGATTAAGTCCGAGGTAACTGAAAGGGACTTTTGTTCGTAGAAAAAGTCAATACACGGGAGAACTGAGTTGAAAATTTACTCTCAGTAACATTTATTTCCGTCTGAATTTTTTGAGTGGTGTTGGATGGTGCGGTTCGAATAAGGGCTAAAATGCAGATGAGAGAAAGATGGATTCGTCTTGTCACGAGCGTGGGACAAAGAAAAAAATTCTGAGTCCCATGAGGAATCGAACCTCAGACCTTCGGATTCCGCGCTCCGATGCACTACCACTGAGCCATAGAGACTCCACGGTGAGCAAAATCTATTACGCAGGTTGTTTACAAGGAAATGGCACATGATGGAGTCAGGCCTAATGAGGCAAAATGAAAATTGATCGGTAGAATACAATTTAAGCGCATGGAAAAGTGCCACGTGTTCATGTAATGCAATTGTGTAGAATGTTCTGATCGGACTTTGAAGGTTGATGGAAATGTTCTTACATTCGGTGGAACTAAACTGTAGGGACAGTGACAGAGAATGTTAATATTTTCCGATCAGTGTGTAAGCACGTGAGCTGCTATGACGTTAATTGCATTTTTTCTTGTAGGTCGTATATAAAGTTTGACATTTGTAATGTTTCATCTCATTTCTCGCACTTTTCCAGCTTTATGTTAAAAGTTTTTCTTGCATGTAATTGTATCTCCATAAAGCCAATGGCTAAGAAGTAAACCACTTACCTATCTTCGGTATCAATTAACGAAAACCATTGCTTGTTAGTCTTTTCCTTTCATAGCAGTGTTAACAATGGGGATGTTCGAGGTATTTTGTAGTGTATTCCAATAGTTCCATTTGCATAGCACACTTAGGGTGAAGGACTTCGTAGCAGTGGCGCATCACGTATGGTGTTTATACGCATTTGTAAAACCTATGTTGAAGAAAACCAAAAGGATCCTCGCTAGCGTCTACTTATTATAAAATATCCGTTTCATCCAAGTTTTGTAAATTGGGCGATGATAACAAGCTTGAAGTTTTGAACCTTTACGCCCTCTGTGTTTCCTGTCATTCGCTACCCTATTATTTTGAAAAATATACAAACACGTGTTAAGAGGTAAGCCGTAAAACGGCAAAAGCGCTCAATTAATATCTCATTCTAATCGAAGATTTACAATCTCATCCATCTTAAGCATCATCATTAGCATCGCCATCAGCATCGCCATCGCTATCTCTATTGTCATCGCCATCGTCATCTCTATTATCATCGGCATTAGGATCAGCATCGCCATCGCCATCGCCATCACCATCGCCATCGCCATCGCTAACAGCACCATCGTCATTGTTGTTTAGGACAGTTGATCATTTGGTTTGTGTTCTGAATAATCCTTTAGCGTTTCTTTGCATGTCACTTTTCGAGATCTTCTCGGTCCATTAATGTGACAGACAATTGTTTTTTTTTTTTTTTTATTATTCCAGGCAAATTACTATGTGTCAAAATTATCCGGAATAAATGTTACCAGAAAGATTTCCATACAGGTATGCAATTTTCATAACTTGAAGGCTTTTAACCCTGATATATCTATTTACACCATAAAAAAGTTAATATCTGAAATTTAAGATAAACCACCATTCAAGCCATACAGGGTGAAAATGGTGAGGCTTAAAAAGTAACCCACGACCCTAAAAGAGTTATTTTGATGGGGAATACCCTGGACACCATCTGGGGCCTCCTGCTTTGTGTTAAATTTTGTATATGAGACTGGCTAGTTAATGACCTGGGAATATTTACGTAATTATAGGAGGCTGTAGGTGTGTTTGAAGATTTCACCATAAATCTCAAGAAAGTCGCAAAAGGCAAGGTCAGCATGGAAGAGGTTAAGACACTAAGAAAATCCATCTTTGAGGTGGCAGAGGCCGTCGAGAAATTTGCTATTAATTTTGGCAAGCAACACCTGAGTGGAATGAGGCCTTCAGAAAGGATCGTTTTCCCAAAAATGGGTGAGGTGGCAGCCTTCAATCCTGTTTAGTTTCAAAATATATTGCTCTGTTACTTACTGATTTGCTGACTGACCGACTGAGTAGCATAGTTTCCAAGATAAATCTCAGTTATAGACCAAAATTATTAGAAACTTTATTGTTGGATGTCATTGGTTCATCTGCTCGTTTTTTTAACTTTGACTTTTTGCGGTGAAGAAGGAAATAAAAGGTGGTTTGAAATCAACAAGAGAGAATAGGAATCCTTCAAAATTCTGAAACCCTTCGTCTTGCTCTGTTTACAGATTGGCGAGTAACACTTTACTTACTGAAATTGTCAAATCTTACAAATAATGTCCCCTTACTTCATACTATGCATTGAGCTCAAAATAAGCACATCGTCTGCGATGCATATATATGCAAGATTTTTAACCGTACTCATAAAAACTCTCTAATGAACTCTATTGTTCTCCGACAAAACGCTTCGAGCAACGAAATGAGTTTTCACAATTTTAGTCCGTGCAGTACTACATACTTTTTAATCATATGAATGTTGTGCCGCGTAGCACTGGGAACACAAATGGTGAAACAGAGAATTAACTCTGAAGTGTAAATTAAAGTGCTATTTAAACCCATGAATAACCCACAGGGCGTTAGCCCTAAGAAAGGGAAACAGGGAACCACACGAGGCAAAGAAAAAATCTTTTGACCTCGGTGGGAATCGAACCCACGACCCTCGAACCCTCGATTCCCACCGAGGTCAAAAGATTTTTTCTTTGCCTCGTGTGGTTCCCTGTTTCCCTTTATTAGGGCTAACGCCCTGTGGGTTATTCATGGGTTTAAATAGCACTTTAATTTACACTTCAGAGTTAATTCTCTGTTTCACCATTTGTGTTCCCAGTGCTACGCGGCACAACATTCATATGTACCCTTACTTTCTCTTCGCCGCGATTCACCATCCTAAATCGTCCCCGACTTTCTCTGTGCGACCTCGTAGCTCAGTCGGCAGAGTAACGGTAGATCTAATCCGGAGGTCGTGGGTTCTATTCCCACCGAGGTCAAAAGATTTTTTCTTTGCCTCGTGTGGTTCCCTGTTTCCCTTTATTAGGGCTAACGCCCTGTGGGTTATTCATGGGTTTAAATAGCACTTTAATTTACACTTCAGAGTTAATTCTCTGTTTCACCATACTTTTTAATCAGTTTTACATAAAAAATCATTTTTAAAGTGATTGAATCCGTCGAATATTCGCTGAGGGGCAAATAAAGTACAAACGGTACACGTTCACTCACTAAGATTATAAAACATTTTGTGTACTTCGCAAAACTCATGTTTTGTACACGTGCTATCGTTAATTTCACCGTGAGTGCTTATATTTGTCATTGAGTTGTTTTTCTGACAGTTTTGGCAATTCAAAAAGCCTATCGCCAGAATGCGAGTTTCTTCCACTTTGATGAACAACGATGGCAAGCGACAATCGATATCGCTTCTTCAAATTTTGAGGAAAATGATTCGTATTAACCAGCGTGTTAACTTTACAACTTTTAATTACCTTAGTTTCTCTAATCTGAATTCCTGTATTGAAATAAAGCCCCATAAAAATGCGCTTCATTAGTTTACATAGTCTATTTTCTTGAATTCTTTGCCTTCCTTCTAAAGTCACATACCTCAGGGCCTGATAAAAATTTGAATTTTGTGTTTTTGTTTTTTCTAACTCATTTTTTGTTGATTCTTGGGGGGGGTTTTAAGGATCATTGGTAGTGGCTTTTGTGTACAAGGATCTGCATGACCGACTTCTGACGGACCAACCCATCAGGAATGAAACAGTCAACAAAAGGTCAAGATATTTTCGTCTCCTTCTATGTCGCTTACCCCCCAAAACACATAATATGGAAACATAAGATTAAAGTTCAACCAAACTGAGCTTAGAAACCTTCAAAAACCTCAGATAGGGTTCCAAGTCTTCCTGTCTGTCTCAGACAATTCCATCTTCATAAAAAAACTCGCTTGAATCTAGCAAGAGTATATGTTTGTTGATTCCTCGATTTTGGTTCATTTTCAAATATAATTTCTTCATAGGTATATCAACTCCAGGATAATGGCCGTAACTATGGACCCCAAGCCTGATAAATTGGCCGAAAATGTCATCCTTAAGTTCAAAAATCTAAAGGTAACATTAAAATTAGTTGCTACGCGCTATTATGATTCATTCTGACTAGATAAAATCTATTTTCAGGTTTTGACAGCAGAGAAGCGCTGCATGTTTTGGAGTGGCCTCAGCAAAAGGTACAAAATACCTCTTTAGTATTTCTTCGTTCTAAAATAAAATTAAATAAAATTAGGCTAACATGTCGTTTTTAGAGAGAGGAAGACTGACTCAAATGTTCTCGCTGCGAAAACTACAATGGAGGAAAAACCTAGCGCAAATTGTCAAACATCACCTCTTCCCTAGACGATGAATTATTTTGTGTGCTTTGTTAATTTAATTTTTCAGGTCTGAGGGATTTTCAGAGGAAGGATGCCATGTAGTTAAATCAAAAAGTAACTCAGAAGAAACAGTTTGCAGCTGCAATCATTTGACGCATTTTGCCGTCTTAATGGACTACGACGGTAGCTTAAAGGTAATCAAATAATTTTTGCCTTACTCTTTCATTTTATGGGCTCAATTAACTACCTCAATGTTCTCCTTTAATTTTTTTTCTCTTTTGAAATAGCTCACCAAGGAGGACGAAACAGTCCTGAAAGTTATCACCTACGTGGGACTGAGCCTTTCCATCGTCGGGATACTTTTAACATTAATACTTTATTATTGCCTTACGTATGTAATGTACCTGAATATTGATGACGTAGATTCTCATCTCCCCTCAACTAGGCTAGAGAGAAAAGAGATCTCAATGCAAATCTCCATGCCAATAATAAAATACATGTCTGCCGAATAACTCACAAATTCAAAGTAGATTTCATGCCCCATTAAGAGCGCTTGAAATGCTCATGGTTTCACGGTTCATGAATTGTTTAGGGTTTAGCCATTTTCCTCGAAATGCTTTCTTTTTTTGGTCCTTTCTAGAGCTCTTCACTGTCTTTTTTTTTCCTTTGCTGTCAAGATTTAGTTGATATCTTTAGCCACATTTTGCTGTACCTTTTGATTAAATTTTGTGGTTCTTGCTGTACTTACCTATTATTTCATCAGAGATGTTCGTCAACCTCTCTCTCAAATTCGACTGAGTGTTTCTATGTCCCTTGGAGCTGGACAGATCATCTTCCTCGCGGGAATAAACGCAACAGAAAACAAAGTTAGTGGCCTCTCTTTCATATCCATAGAATGAATCTACTATTTGCACCAAAAATATCTAATCTAAAGGAGCGCGATAAGAATACGAAAAAATATTTCTCTTCACAGGCTGCTTGTGTTACAATAGCAGCTCTGATGCAGAATTTCTTGATGGCCGCTTTCTGTTGGATGCTGATCGAGGCAATTTATCTCTACCTCTTCATTGTGAAAGTTTATAATATCAACGCCAAGATGCACATGTATCACGTCCTCTCATGGGGTAAGTTTATTATTTTACAACATGCACAGGTAACTATAACCATGCATCAGTGCTTTCGGATCGCCAAAACCGGTGTTGTCATCCATTGCAGTGTTTGTATTTTCTTTCTTTCTCTATGGGTAGGTCTTCCAGTGATCATGGTGGCCATTTCACTTGGCATCGCAGCTGGGAAAGAAGGATTACAAAGCTATACGAGTGATAAATAGTGAGGAAAAATTCAACAGTTCCTTCTTTTACTTCATTTCATTACATTCTTTCTTTTGTGTTTTTGTGTATAGTTTTAAATCAGTATCATTTCATTTGTTAAAAGTTTGTCTTTCTTTCCTGCCTTTCAATTCTTCGAGTTTAGTTGCTGGCTTTCCTCGACTAACAACCTGACCTGGATATTCGTCGCATTTGTGACTTTCATTGAAGTTGTGAGTTTATGATTAGTGTTGGTGATTATGATTGGTATACTTGGACTAATTGCTGCCAAAAGACCTTTTCCTCTGCTCTTTAAAAAGCGAATTAAACCTTTAACTCCCAGGAGTGATCAACATGAAACATCTCTCTGTAATAGCCTTACATTATACAGGAAACAGGAAATGAGAATATGTAAACTTATCAGGTAAAAGTTGTTGCCTTGATCTAACACCAAATTCTCATAACTATTTTTAAAAATATTTGTAGCAGCTATAGGGGAGAATTACTAATCAGATCTTGGGAGTTAAAGGGATAAGTATTTATGATATGATCACACAATATTTACCATTTATCTTTTGCTATTTACTCACGAAAAACTTTGGACGGAGCTGCTGTTTAAGGGGATGGTTATCAATTTTAACCTACTGACGGCCTTCAATAGCGAGAAAAACCTTTGAGACAATGTCTTCACAGGCATAAAATAGCTTCATAAATTCTCCAACTTTTACTTTATAGCGTAAAAAAAAATCCTCACTGCCTCCATATTAATGTTCTCACACTGTTTCACATTAATTAAAAAAGACTTTAACAAAGATAAAATAGCAGGGAGAGTAGGAGATATTGAATTTATATAATTTAACATGAGGCTTCACTTGGTACGGTTCATTCAGTTTAGACACTTTTGTTTGCAATTTCTTCAGCCTATTGTCAAAGGATTGAAGCTCATAATTTAGGTCCCCTGGCTGGGAGTTCTGTTCCCTGTAAATGACTCTTCATTCCACTCTCCTTACCAAACTAATGACGTCTTTGGCAAGGATCCTTTCTTGCTTTTTCGACAATCATATCTAAACAATCAATTTTTTCCTATCGTATTTTTAGCTCAACATCTTGATACTTGTAAGCGTTATAAAGGAAATGATCAATTTGGTGCAGCCAACAGCGGAAGACAACAATTTTCAGCAAGTACGGTAAGACCTGCAACATAAAACTAAAACAAAATAGTGGACGAGATTGCCATGTGCTCCTGTAAGGCGATAATCGCCTAACTTCCCCATTCCTTAATCAGGAAGGCATTCCCATATCTAACAGTGAAAATTATTCGTCAAATTAAAATAAAAGAATGTCTTTTCTTTCTTTGTTTTTAACTCCTAGACTTGGCATCAAAGCATGCGTGGTGATAAATCCCCTGCTGGGTATCACGTGGTTATTTGGTCTCCTTTTGCCTGTGCATAAAGCTTTTGCCTACATCTTCACCATACTTAACTCTACTCAGGTGAATGTTCAATGGTTACTCTCAAAAATCATCCAATCTTGATTATATAAATCTCGATTGAATTTTTGAACCAAGCGAGACACCATTACAATGGTTACATGATATTTATTGGAATTATTAAAACAAAAAGCTGTTAACTATGCTGAATAAAACAGATTTCTTCTTTATTTCTTCAATTCTTCCTAAATATCTCTTCATTTGCATCTAAATAGATATTTCCCTATTTTTTTAAATATGTTAAAAAGGAATGATCTGAAATCATGCTTATCCTGCAGGGTTTCCTAATTTTCGCTTTACACTGCATGCGAAACAATCAGGTAAGAAAAAAAAGTAAGGTGTTTCTATACTAACTGCATATCATCAAGTTGTAGTCTTTCAATAAATGTGTGTGTGCTCAGAACCAATATTTATGTTGCTCGTCTATGTGCAGATCAAAGAAAGATTCAAAAGAAAGATGAACATCGTTTTTCCATCTTCAATAAAGGACAACGCCACAAGGAAGTGCTCACAGGTCAAACAAGTGAGATTGTGCTGAATTTGAATCCAAATCGCACTTAACTCAAGTAACTGGATCTAGCCAACTAGAAATAACAGTCAATTACTTAGTGCAATCATTTAGTTAACAGCGATTAGTCGGTTGCGATCGGTCTGAGGTACGACATGCAGGTTAAGGTCATTGTGTTTATAATTGTTTAAGCACTCATGCAACTGTAAATGTCACCTATCTTCTTCATGATTATAAGTTATAAGTTTATTTTCTGAGCGATCGTATATTTGCAAGCAAAATTCATCGAAATAAACCAATCTAAAAATTTTAATTTCTTATGGCTCAGTCTGATGAGGGCTGCCCTCCGAATAAGACTACAGAGAGAACTACTTTGAAGATTGTTGATATAATTTCAAGGAACTTTGGAGACAACTGTGAGATTTTGTCAGTGGGTTGAGCTAAGAGATGGTTTTTAATGCGCTTAATAAAGTTTATTTAGTATAAATACTGTACTTCCTTTAACAGTCGCTTCTTGGTAAGAATATTTCAAGTTGTTTAATATTGTTCTTTCTGTTGGTTTAATTGTACCGTAACAAATGATACTAATAGTAATAGTAGCTAAAGCGGAAATTCAAAGTTCTTGCTTAATGAATAAATAGATGAATACGTAAATGTTTGAATAAATAAACAACTAATTTGTAAAAACCAGAAAAAAACTTAGTGATTGGATCCTTTTTGGATCAGTTACATTTGCCCATTTTTAATCTTTTTTTCGCAATTAAAGCGCGCGTTATATTCGAGCTTTATTAAAAAACTTAGTTTAACAGCTATTAAAGAACATCTACACAGAGTACACGATTTATAGGAAAAATGCTCAGCGATAGAAATGAGGAATATTTCCATAGGCCTTGTTTTCAAGTATAACTATAACTGAGAGGCAAGCATTGAAGAGGAATGTCAACAATTGAGAGAAGGAGACGATAATATAAATATGCCCGACTTGGTTTACAACAGTCTAAACTATGTCATACCTATTTATAACTCAACATTGATAAGGAAGCATGCGATTTAGGCGGAAGAAGGTACACAGAAGAACACTCTGGAATGCGCAAGTGCTTTTCTCTCCACTGCGTTCAAATGCGATAGGGCAACGCGCTTTAAGCCTCGATTGACTAAATATTTCGCAGCTTAGGCTGGAGAAATTCCCGAATAAATAATCAATTATTCTATGAGCGCGGAGAGTAGAATGTCTCGCCCACAGAGCACCTCACTGACCCAAGGACATCGCACACTCAGACCTTTAGACCCCACCGCTCCTTATGAAATGTTGGAATTGAGTCATTTGGGTACAAAAATAATGGTCTGCCTGACACTTTTGAAGGGGAGAGCTATTTTGTAGGCTGAACACTAAGACCATCGGCCATTAGCCTCCGCTGGGATTCTGATTAATTAACGATTAACTTTATGTAAATTCACATCCAATTCATGATCTAAGAAAACCGACAAGAAATCCTTTGACTCGGAGTTTGCCGTTTGCTATAAAAATAATAATGCACGGTTATTAACACACGAGCGAGTTAGTCCATCAGAGTTGAAGGCATACGAAGTAAATAAACCTACCGACAGAAATGCGTAGCACTTCATCGGCGAGATGAATAAATAATAATTTCCATTTACGCATACGAGCAGATGAAATACTAGCTTTAGCTGCTGGTTAATAAAACGGTAGCTGGTTTAAGACAAAGTTCATTCAGCAGAGTTCATAAAAAATAAAAAATAAAATTATCTTTCCTAACATCAATTTTGTTTGAGCTGCTTCTTTACAAAACTTGAACCACAAAAACTAGTTTAATGCCTCTAAGTTTTTCGATGGAATTAAAAAAAAAAAACAAACAAACAAAAAACAATGCCCCACATCAGGTGCAAGTTTGTGGTTCGTCTGTAACAGAAAAAGAAAGAAGGAGACACACGCTATTAACATACGATCAGAGATAATTATTTGCATTAAATTCTAACTCTCAAGCAGGGTGAAACAAATACAAGTGTAATAATAGCTTTCAACAGCAACCTTTGCATATCTTGGGCATGATGAAGTGGATGATAAATGGAACTGAACCGATCAAAATTTTCAAAACCCTTTTAATATCTTGTGTGTTGGGTAAGTACGAAGTTTGTAATTCCTGCTTCAGTTATTCTGTCGTAGCTATGAAACCTTCGAACTTGACTTTCCATTTGTGAATAATTCATTTTGATTTTTAAACCTACGAAAATCTAATACCGAAAAATACCAGACTCTACACGCGGGCTTTCTAAACTATTTGTTTAATCGCTAAAGGAAGAGTTAGGGATCTTTGTAATATCATCATTATTATTATTATTAGTTTCTCAATACTTTTTACTTTCCATTCAATGCCAAATAATTTAAAAAAATAAATAAATGAATAACCGAAATGACACATTCGTATAAGAGTAAAGACAGCTATTGACAGCAAGCTATAACAGTATCGTGCGCTTAATGGATTGTGTGATGCGTGCAACTGAATCCGGCAAAGTGTGGAAAGCTTTGTCTAAAAGTTATGCGCCAGGTAAGTCCCACCTTTATTATATCTTGACTTTTCATTTTCGAAACATTTATATCGATTTTGGAACGTCCTTTGAAATTCAGCCAAACCGCAAACCGATAAGAAATGTCAGGTGGCGGTTATTTGGCACTGTTAATTAAAACAAAACAAACCAGACTCTACACATGTCCGCAGTAGACTCGTAGTTTATAATTAGAGAAGGATCTCTTACAACTTGGATTCCTGAGGGCTTTTAGATTCCATATAGCGGAAAGTGATCAGAAAGCAAATAGCACAAGTGAGAAATTCATTCATGCAGTGGTCAAGTTGCTTGCGCTTGGTTTTCTGCACAACAGCTTTGGCAGCCATATTTAGGATAACAGGAGCACAATAGCTTAGTTGCTATCGTTTTATATATGCCAAATGACAAGATGTCAAAAGGGAAAAACGTCTCCTCTTTCTATGGGTGAGCTAGCTGCTGAAAGTTCGACATGTTAGACAAGCGATGAAACTTAATCAACAGGGTCCACTCAAATTGGCATTAGATTAGACAGATGCAAAGTTTAACATTCGATCCGGGCTTTGGAAAAAAATAGTTGAATTGGTGTACTTTTTCCTTAGTCATCGCAAGTTTAAGCACCATTAGTATTCTATTGATGATTTTCAGAATGAGCTAAGGGTTAAAACGACGTGCACTCACAGAAATGATATATAGATTTGGCAAAGCCTAAAAGCGGAGCTCTTAGTTATTTGCTAGCCCCTCATTACAATAAAAACTTTAAAAAAACTCTTGAACACTGGCTGTGGAAGAGTTTCTTCAAGGGGACTAAGAGACCAGTCCGGGGGGTTAGAAGGGAAACGAAGAGTTGGCGATAAAACGTGCGATAAAACGCGTGCTAGTCAGCGGTATCTTCAAGCAGCTGAGGACCTTCGTTGTAGTTCCTGATGTTTTGAGCAAGTTTTCGGAGATAGAGAGTCTTTTTTTCTTCACAGAAGTGTGCGATGTCAGCATCAGTTCAAATTATATTCTTTTGAGCATGACTGATAATTTTAGTCTAGGAAAATAAGCCAAAATTGAAAGAAACGGCAGTAAACTACTTCGAGTTTAGACATCCACAGTCGATTGAAGAGTATATATACCCGTGATGACAGTGAATCAATAAATCAAGACGCCAGAATCGTATGGGCTTCTCTTATATCTTCTCTTGAAGTTGCCAGGTATGACTGCTTGCCCCATCATTTTTTCGCTAACGTTTCAACCTCCTCTGTTTTGCGTAGAAATTTAAAAGAAAAGTCATTTTCAACTCGTGTTTGAGCCTGTAATTCCTTAAAACTTTTCCTGTTTTGGCTATCACTGTTTCATGATTGTCCTCTGGCTGGAAATACAAGGCGTCTTTTTGAGATTTTTTCTGTTATTTGATTCGGTAACCTCTGCTGTAACTATTTATAATGTAGGTTTCTTTAAGCCAACTTCCCATGATCTTAGCAACTCTAGTTAAAGAAGTACGAAATTTGTCTAACATCTTTTTTGCGCCGCAAAAGTTTGCTTTAAAAGGAAAGCTAGAGCTGAAATGTCATGATTAAAACTTGATGACGAAGAGAGACTTAAGATTCGACCACGAAGACATTTGTGGAAAACTTGAGATAATGCCTGGATTTCATTTTTACATCACAGAAATCAATTCCAAATATCAATCAAGTTTTCTCTTTAGTTTTAAAGTTGAGTTGATATTGTTATTGGCTATATTAAATGGGTTGAAAAGTTTTTGATGGTATTTTCTCATGTTTGCAAATGGTCGAATTTACTGGAAGGTGGAGTTATTGCTACATTTTAACATGAAACACAACGATAAATTTCATTGATATGTAAAAAGTTTTCATTTGACTACCTACTGGCAAGTCGTTGTATTATATTTCAACCCAACCGTTTTCCACAATTTGTAAACACCATTACAAAATAATTAGTAAGGGAAACATACACCATGTTTGAAACGTCATGTTCATGGTAGGTGAACAGGATCACGGAGGGTGCTTGTGGGAATAGGCTCTCTTGTCTGTATTGTTAATTTTCTAATCACTCCTGTTGCCAATCTTTTGATGAGGTTGGGCTGTCAAGGTAAGGGAACTAAGGGTTTTAACAGGCAATGACTTTTTTCAAACCTGGAAACTATCATCGTTGGAGCCATACTTGTACCTGGTAACTCATTCTTAATCTGATAAACTATTTTTGAGAAGGATACAATATTTTATTGCAAATATTTGATGCATAGGCTGTGCACAAATATTTAATTTAACTATACTTTTATAGCCAATATTAATCCCTACACATGCTGAGATGTCAGTAGGATCAATGGAAAAATGTACCAAAAATCTGCAAGATTTGATCTAATTATTTCAATTACATGAATATTAACTGATACTAAGAGATCGAAGAACATTCAAAATAATGTAAAATTTGTCAGGAAAATTAGAACTTAGCATAGACCAAATAAGCAAGATTCTTAGAAAAAGAAATGTGTACTGAAAAAAGCTAAGCAACCTTTTCACGGGTTTTATATGTTGAAAACACACACATGCAGGTTCCTTACAAACCTGTTGTTCAAGCCTGTCGTGACTTCAAAATTTTCACGCACATCTTAAAAGGAAAAAAAAGTTTCTATTTATTCAGTTTAGGTTTGTCAGGTAAAATTGAGTCAAACAAAGAAATTTTCAAAACTAGCTTACTTAGAACAATCAACTTCATGTACAAATAAGACTAGGTATATATCGATGGTGCACAAAAGAACTATCTGTGGTAAGAGGGCAGGCTTTCCTTTCTTCATTAAAAAAAAAACATATTTATTGAGGCTATCATTTTTCCACAAGCTCAGTGGAAAGTGAGAGCAAGAGGGACTGATAGTGATCATGTTATTTGAGTAAATATCCAGAGAAGGATAGAGGGCAAGATATGATCTGCACAACTTTCTTATTTTAATTTTATAACCTATTCAGCTAAGTCATTTTTTATTCTTGCTTTGTGCATTATGCGGATACCAATTAATTTAACTTTCATGCTGGTTAAAGTAGAAACATGACTTAAACTAGCAGAGCCCACTTTAATTTCAGTCCTAATTAAAGGGGGATCTTTGCTTTTCCAGTTTCCCACCCTTTAAAACTCACATATCTTGTGACTGATTCCTTATATCAATGTTTAGCTTGGGTATGAGTATTGGTAAGATACACTACACATTAATGAAAGCTTGAGCAAGGGTATTTAATTCAGTTCAAATAACAATATTACATGTTACAATGTAGCAACTTACACAGCAAAATTATATAATAACACAATTCCAAACAAAGGAAGGCAGGTAATTGACTGACCTGCTTCAACTTTTGAGGGCTTGAGGTAAAAAGAAATAATTATGGTAAACAGTTACAATTAATACAAAGTTGAAAGTTTAAAAGCTCAGAGATATACATCACAATCATCAAATCCTATTCATTTTAGCCAAAAAAAAGGGTCAGTTGACACTATAACTTCTTCCAAACATTCATACTTACAGGAAATCATTAATTTTTGTCGCTAGGTGGTACGGTACTGACAATGGTTCTAATGACACAAATGCATTTTTCTAAAGTTATCTCATAGCTTATGATTGAACAGGTCATGTGGATGGTTCCTGCTTGGGAACTGACATATCAATTACCTCAGCAAACTGTAATCATCAGAATTGCAAGCCCAGGTCTATTTACCAAGTGCCTAAGTTTCAAAAGTAGTGACCTAATTGTTACAGTCGAGCTCACTCCTTTTTGAGGCCATCTTCAGCTTGATCATCCTGTTACATGTGAAAACATCAAATGTTACTCATCTATTTAAATACTTGCATAAATCAAGTTATATTTTTTTAATAACCTGCTTCCTTAAACCTTTTAATCCCTGATAGTGTCCAGCATCTAATTTCCCCTTTCAATATCACCCCTGAATCAAACATTAAGGTTATGAGAATAAAGGCAATAATAATGAACTGAGGAACCTCTTGATTGTTAAACAAATTCTCCCTTCCAGCACATAAGGAAATGTATTGAGAACAGTATGGAGAATATGCATACTGATGTCAGTGCCCCAAAAATAGTAAATAGTACTGAAGAGAAATAAAGAAAGTTCTTGAAACATTCTATGTTAAATGAAACTTTGTTATGACAACATCTCTGAAGCTACAATAACAATAACATTTCCATATAAACAAACCATAATGAAGCATGTCATGGATAAATTTAATCTCACCCAGTTTGAATGTAGAATCCAAAATCTAATAAACTTACTATTGAATAGGAAAAACCTCAATATATTTTTCCTGCCTCTGTCATTTTTAATATCACAAATCAATCACGCTACCACTTCGGTGTGATTTTTTTTTAAAGATGTGTACTTTTTCTTATGGTCATCTATTTCTACTATCTATCTTTTACCAGCTGACATCTGCGAGGAATCAAGTCCACACTGGTGATTTAACACATTGCAAGCAAACCCTACAACTGATTAAGTTTTATTTGATAAAAAACATGAAGGGCAATAGAGGAAATTGGCTAGCACAATTCAAGTTTACCTTCTTTTTAAAAGTATTCTGTGCTCGTTTCTTCAACCATAGGGTAAAGTTTACAGTTTCCCTCTTTTCACTGTCTTCTGTTCATCTGATTGCTTTCGTAACAATCCTAACTATCGGTATCAACAGTTGCAAGGAGCATATCAAATGTGTACAGTTAACACTTTAATTCCTGAGAGTGACTAGCATCTAATTTCTCCTTTCAATATCACCCCCTGAGTCACACATTAAGGTCATGAGAATAAAGGAAATGATAATCAACTGAAGAACCTCTTGATTGTTAAACAAATTCTCCTTGCCAGCACATTTGGAAACGTGTATAGAACAGTATGGAGAATATGCATTCTGATATTGGGGTGTAAAGGGTTAAAGATATCATGTAATCAGGTAGAGTACTGCTTTAAGATATGATTGTAGTAAGTACAAATGCCAAGTAAACATTATTCTATGGTCTTCTACTCCTCCACCCTGGAGGTTGCCTTGTGTTAAAAAACCCCTGGGGGATACACCTCTACAATGGTAGGTACGCACAACTGACATGTATGAGTGAAGCATGTCAAGCATTAAGGTAATACTTGCAAACATCTTATTTCTATCAGCTTTAAAAACTTTCTCTACTCACTGAGGTTCTAATCATTCGCTGTCACACACAGATATAAAAAAGGTTTGTGAAAAAAAAAACTAGGGCAATAAAATTAAAGATTCAGGAGAAGCATAAGATTTTAAATTGTTTACTGATGTTCTCACCTCAATTCAATCTGGAATGAGAACTCTGCAAGACTTCTGTTTTATCTTGAATTCAAACATAAAATTGAATTATTTGCAGGCAGGATCCCGCCCTAATACCCCTCCCCCTCTCAAGGGATAAGTCATGACTGATCCCAATAAGGAGCATTTCACGCGTCCTCGAAAACTGAATTGATTTCCCTAATGTCAACAAAGGGCTCAAACACTGTGAGCCGCCACCATGGGGAGACCATTCACGTCCGTGGTAAGCTAAATGGCGCCTCCTGGAGAAGTGATAGCTTCTCATTTTCCCCAATTAGCTTTTGCGAGCACGTTCTTGGTTCTCAGGTACGCGTAAAACCAACTGAACCTTGTTTATTCGGCATGTTATTCCAGTTCTGATCATCTTGGCTGCATATTACTTTCAGTACCGAGTTTCACTAGTTCAAATACTTTTGCAAAGGAAAGGCTGTAAAAGTAACATAAAACTTAAAGGGGTATTTCAAATTTCGGAGGCCTTGCCTCGCACAGAATGCTATTGTCTTTCGCGACATGTACTTACCGTGCCCAATTAACATCGAGCGGAATATCAGTTGGTATGTCTAGAGCTAGACAGCTGTGACTGGTCAACAGAATTTGTTTTGGGAATACTTGAGTCACTTGCAGATTTCAGCTGCTGTCAATCAACGCTTAGGTGCGTGAAATAAATCCGAAGGTGTGATAGAAGTAACCATCGCACACTAATTAAAGGCGGGCCGCATTGTTATTGAAGCGTTTTGCCAATTCTCGTCAACAGCAATATTTTTATTTGACTCAATAGAAGACTAACAAACTCCTGTCGGTAAAAACGTTACGTGAATTATCGAAATAGTTCCATGTCGAACAGGCGTTTCATAACCTTCGCTAAGGCGCAAAAAAATGGCTCAATCATTTAGGATCATTCTGAGCAGTGCGATGCCTAAGTCGCTCGTTTTACTTCACATATGCATTGTTGTACTCCGCTTTTTTTTTTTGATGACTTAATAACTACATAGAAGTTAATCTTCCTTGTTTCCAAAAAGAGTAGAGTAGTAGTCATACATTCACAGTCGTTTAAAAATCAAGGAATTACAAAAGCATCGAGAGAAAAACAAACAGCTAAGCGCCCGCCTAAAACAGGTTTACGCCTGAGGGAACAGTTATTTAATTATTCATGTTTTGATTAAAAAGAGGTATAGTTTTGTTCAATCCATTTAGTTGATGATAGCTACTTTCGAATTAACAAGTCCGAGCGTGCGAGACATCATGTGTGGCGGCATTCTGTGCGATGGAAAGCAAGCTCAAAGCTTGTTGATCTCTTGCGATATAAAAATTAATTGAAAAGACTATTATTGGGTTAAACATTCATCAGAGGGCCTTACATATCCTTTCCGTTGAACACTTGAGAGAGCTTTGTCGGCGTAACATATGTTGTAACTAATACGAGCTTTTTCAACGCTGGAATAAAAAGTAATTTAAGAAAGAGAAGGTAATTGAACTGGAACTTCGTTGTCCTAATCGCAATGTTTACTATACAAACAAAATCGTGTAAACGTGCGCTATTTACCTAGAAAACGGCTTTTATTACTATTATTATTATAATTATCATTATTATCATATATGTATATAAATTTTTTTCATATCCTTGAGAAAACGTTGCCCGAAATGGTGATTTCTTTTTTCGTAACATTATCCTTTTTGTTTGGTCAGAAAAATGGCATATATTCGAGTCGCACAAATTGATTGGATAAGTTTGGGTAAATATTTGTGGAATACCAACCTGAAGTTTATTTAAATTTCATTTAGTGAAGAATATCTTCGAGCCAACATATCAGATCCAGATTATCGCTGGGAATTTGTTCCAATTTTATGAAACAACAACTTGAATAACGTAATTTTTTGCAATTCTTGTCTACCATAAGAACATTTGTGAAGATATATAAGTCATCTTGCTGAAACTATTTTCGTGTCGTAAATTACTTGTATTTGTTAAATAAACAGCATTCTGCATCTGCTGCAAAGAGTTTTTAGTCTCACTGGCCCGTTTACGAGTGGAAAAATAGAACTTTCGCGGCTTATGTCAGCAAAAATTTGTCGAATGTGATGTTTACTACACTCACGTCCTACAAAATAGTTGCAAAGACGTTGTCTGAAATACGCCGTTCTTGTGATTTTGTTAAGTTACGGATCATTATAAGGGTGTCGACATATACTAACGGCAACTTGTAATTGAGTAAGTTGATAAGTGTTGCGATGCGTGGGATTCAAACCAACAAAATGTCCACAGCCCTGTCTTTACGTTGTGCGTTAAGTAAGTACAAGCTTTACTACTTCTCTTGGTTATGCTCTAGAAACAAAGAAGATGATGAATTAAAATATGAATTAAGAAATGAATGATGGAAAATGTCGGTATCGGGGTATCCTGCTACCCTCGGCCGCTTCAAACAAAGAGAGACGCAAGTCAAGTGGCAGGTATTCATCTCTCTCGTAAAGGTGCTCGACCGTTTCAAGAAAAAAGTTTGCTTCTTTTTCTGTAACGGCGGCAAAACAATCAAACTCCTTGAATTAGCGCTAGAATAACAACAGGAGAATATCACCAGGAATTTCCCATTCTTAGTTAGGGTTTGTTCGGTCAGTTAACGTTCTACCTCAAGTCTTCACATATTTAGGGGCGGAATTGTACTCGACTCCTTTTCGTTTGATAAGAGTCATTTTTGCAGTCAATAAGCTTCTTCAGGGTGACATGATGCCGACCTGCTTTATGTTTTAGATTTTCAACGTTAGCCTTCCAAGGTAAAAGAAAACGTCAAAACCGATGCTAAAGCGCAACAAATAAAAACTGACTACATGCTATAAGATATTTTGCCAGTACTATTTCATTGTTTGAAATGAAATTGCAAGGAACAGCGAGGTAGTGTAATTCCAAATTTAGCAATTTATGTACCTTAAGATGTTCTGCAAAAAAATAATATATCCCTAGTTTATAACAATAATCAGTCATAGACTTCCCGTTGGAAGTACATCCATCATGTAAACATATGATTTCGGTTGCATGTTGCTATTTGTCTGCGTTTAAAACTAGCCTGTGAATGGCGAGAGATAAAAAAAGGGAAGATTTCTAAGATGAAACTTAAAAAGAATCCTGGCTCTAAGCACAATTATCGAGGAAACTCGATGAGGAATGGTTGAAGAAACTCACCAAAACAGATAAGGGCTCGTAGTTGAAGCGACGCGCACACGGTCAGCAACCATTAACGAGTTCAAAGGAACTTTGAAGCTGCTTTTGAGTTAAAAAAAAAGTTCAATCCAAATTTCCGGTCAGCAGATTATTTAACTACGGTCTGGTAAGTGCAACTATTGCCTGCAAAATATGTTTTTGCTGACAGTCTCCCGAGACAACGAGGGACACTTCTGTGTTTCTATTGGCGATCGGCATTGCGAAAAATTTAGAGTGTTGACATAACTTGGCATGTAGTCACTTAAAGGCGTGAATTATTAATATAACTTTGGAAGGAAAAAGAAAAAAAAATGCCTTGTCACTACGCGATAATAGAGAATGTAAACCATACGGTTTGCATTGAAATTCGGTTTTCGGACTCCGTAGCATACCAACCGCAAAACCCGGTGGGGTTTCGTTTTTCGAAATGAATCTCCCGCAATTACTTTGGACGTAAAAAAGAAAAAAAAAAAACCAAGCAAACAAGAACATTATGGGTTGTTAATAGATTGAATATCAGAAGACTGTGGAACCTTAGCAATCTCTGGAACCAGCGGAACTTGCGGAACCGTTATGATGAAAAAAAAGCCATAAGTACTAAAATACCTTAACGCTGTTCGAGATTTTGATTTCGGGTATAAAGAAGATAACGTTATAAGAGAAATATGTTTGTTAGTTCTTTTTTGTTGTTTTTTGTTTGATTATTATTATTTTTTATTAATATTATTTTTTTCTATCTACCTTGACGTCCAACCACAGGAAACCCAAGTTCCCATAGGGAGCATCCGCGAAATTGCAAATATGCTCTCGTTAACAATGGGTTGGTGAAATATAAGTATTAGCATGTCAATAAACAATCGTGCTCTCAACATTTAAAGATCTGGACTAGTTTTGAATAGGTACAAATTTCACCGCCCAAGTGTTTGTTTTTTTACATCTTGCGAATTTTTTGTGGCTGGTTCAGGGCAATTTAGCTCGGTTTTAGTTCATCTCCTTTGCCCACTACATAATACTTTCCAAGTTACGTCTGCGAGTAACGACAACCAAACGAATCCCTTGAACATTCGCGAAGGTCAACCGTATCCTTAAAATTTTTTTCCATATGTAATAAGTTTTGTTCGACTGGTTGCGGAGATACTGCTTTTTTTTTTTAATTCCTCAGTCAGCTCCTTAGGGAAGGTAAAAAAGTCATGGTTAGATTTTAAGGCGCATGTAGCGAATAAAATGCTTTAGCACTAATCTAACCTGAAATCTGAGAAACTCTTTTGTTGTTTCAAATGTTATTTTCAACATAACAATCAAATACTTTGCCCATTTTCTCTTCTACAGTCATCCTTCATTTGATGATGGAATTGCCAGGAACAGGTGAGGCAGTGTAATTACAATTTAATATTTATGTATCTTTAAATAAACTAAAAAAAAGGGTCTTAATGAATTATTAAAATGATTAGTCGTAGACTTCCTGCTGCAATGACATCGTTTTGCGGTTAAAAACGTTAGTTGGAAAGCAAAAAAAACAAAAGTCAAAGACTAACGTTGCTATTGCCCTGATTTCCCCAATTTCCACTTTTAAAACCTTGCCTAATTCTAATTTTTCCTTCGGTGAGGTAGAGGGTTTTGATGCCCATTGTTTTATTATCATTAATGGTATATTTTTTTTCTCTTCTCCATCTTTATCGTTATTACTATTGTTATCATCAGTATACATTTTTTCGTTTATTTATTTATTCCTTTGTCTCCATGCCATCATCAGAATTATCACTATTGTTACAATCAGTATACATTTTCTTCGTTTATTTATTCGTTTATTTTTTTTTATAGAGTGCCAAGCAACCTGTTTCAAAAACTCCTCCTACATATTTTCGAAAAGCGGAAGATATTGGAAGGGCAACGAGAAAGTCTGTTATCGCCAGGGAGGTTACTTAGTCTCCATCGAAACTTAAGAAGAATGGCAGTTTATCAGTCATGAGATTCAAAAGCGTGGTACTTCGAATACTAGTGCGTGGCACATTGGTTTAAGGAAGAGAAACGGGTATTGGACTTGGGAGAGTTTAGGGAAGATTCGCGGAGTTTGGACTTGGCAGAGTGGAGAAAAACTAAATATTTCGAAATGGCGAGATTCTCAGCCAGATGGTAACGACAATTACGCGGAAATATCTCAGAATGGAGGCCTCTTTAATGGTATCTCTTGGGGTGATAAAAACGCCTTCATTTGCGAGATACCCGGAGGTAAGATCACATTCCAACCATGAAGTATATTATGTGCTGAAACATTAGCAGTCTTGCACTTGTGTCAGGAAAATTTATCTTGCTTCTTAAAAGTAAAAATGTTGTTCACATAATATGCTCGGCTCACCTCACTTGTACGTGTGAGCAACGAATGAACTTTTAAGCGTGTATCAGTAGCTGAACATAATGCCCATGGAAAAAAACGGGGACATATGTTTCGAAAAAAAAAATGATCACTCTGGGATTTTCTCTTTTTTGCATCGCCTGCAGCTGGAAAAAACAGCGATGGAAACTGTACATTTCACAACTTTTGTCGAGCGCGCTGAGATTGGGATAATCTAACCGACGGAATTTACAAGGCGTGATCACTGACGTCAGTGAGTGAATCCATGTTCTTTTAAACATAACGCATCGAAGTATGTATGCCCAAGGTCTTGATTTCCTGTACTGAAGACAGAGTGCACAGTTTTTCCCGACATTAGCTTGTAAATAACAGTTTTTTTTCTTTTAAACTCAACGAAATATTTTCCAAAAGAACCCTAGTAATTTTGGGCTGTAATTACGGCAAGATCCTCCATGAACTGAACAATTTTTGAACGAGTAAATGGTAGTTGAAACAGACTGAGGTAATGCAAATTAAATAGAGGCTTTACCGAAATATTTTTATTTGTGTAATGGAAAAGGTGATTTAAAAGGCTTCCAAACAAACTTTGAAACATTTTTTTTTAACAGGTATCTATCACAACCTGACACCTGTAAAGTAGAGAGCGTGTAAGAAACAAAGGCGCATGCACGTTTTAAAAAAGAAAACAACAACAACAAGAACATCAACGGCACTGGTTTGGCAAACAAACTTAAGCTCAATGTCTGTCACAGGAATTTTTTCTTTAAAAACAGTCAATGATCTTACAGAAAGTATTACTCACTTCCATCAACTATTGATGAACGAAGTATAGCTCTGTTCAGTCGGTAAATGGCAAGTAATTGTAAGTAAATTTAAATCTGTTTCGAGATTGAGGGAGTTTGCTCGTTTACTTGGTGCAATCGAATGGAATTTTAATGCCGCTTTTTCTCGTTGAATTCCTTCATTTTCTGTTGTGAAGTTTACGGTACAAATGTCCATATTGAGCGGACTTGCAAAGACTTACCGAAAGCGTATTTAAAGTATAGAACTGAAGATATCGCTCACTGTTTTTTTAATTAACAAATTGTTTGAACGATTTCAATTTCAGATATAAAATGAATGAAAACCCCATCAATTAATTCAATTCTAAACAAATACGTTACGTTCTAACTTCCTGAGTTACTTCTAGTGAAGGTCTAGGTTAATACCAAACGGTTTTTGTGCCGCGTGTCAACCCATTTAATGGCATATTTGCTACCAAAAATCGTTTCAAAACCATTATTTTTGCCGGCAGCCACAGTGACTTGAGAAAGAGAAGGAGAGGATTAATAAGCAATTAATCAGCTTGGTTTGCTTTAAAGTGATTTACGTAAAAATACTTCTCAGCTGGCAAAGCGAAATATATTTATGAAAAAAGGCAACGAAGCTAAGGTTGTAGCTAACGACTCGAGCAAGCGTTGCCGTGCCGCTGAGCAGAGATAAGAAAATCCGGACCGCATTAAGAACCACAAAGATTGCAGGACTCGTTACCGTGCCCTCTTAGAAAAACAAATAATAAATACAGCTCTTTTGGGAGAAATTTGCGGGAAAAAGCGTGTCAGAAGTGCAAGCGATAACCTTGACAGGTATTGTGGGTGGCTTTCAGGTCATGGTCCGACGACCTCAAGATTTCAGGGAAATCTGAGAAAATGTCATTTTAAGGACAAGTCATCACGGGTTTGAACCTGTTTTTAATACGACTGACTTTAAATTCCAAACTGCATGAAAAACGGAAAAAAAGTACAAGCAAACCCTAATTAATTTATCCTTACTTACTTTACATGTCAATGTTGATTACCGCCACCTAGATAGTCTTTTGAGTTTGTCGCATGTACTTTAAATTGTTGTTTTTGTTTTTGTTTTTTCCACAACCTTTCCCATAACAACTGTATGCGATGAACTGCGTATCTCCAGTTGCACATTTATAAGAACTTACATTCACATTTAATTTTACGTTTTTTAAGTCTGTTCAGGTGGGGGAGGAAGAATAAGGGGCGGGGTGAAGGGAGGTGTCAGTTCAACAGAGAAGTAATTAATTTTCAAAAACTCGACTACCAAAACTACATGAACTCACAGATAATCTTAGCTGATGTGAAGTTAACTAATTCAGAAAAGCAGGTTAGAGATGGCGGACGCCGTAGGGAAGAAAGATGTATAGTATTAATTGACAATGATCAAACATAAACTGGAGGTGTTAAAAAAAACAGGAATCATATAAAAAAAAATCATAAACTGTAAAAAAAAAAAAAAAAAAGGAATTACATGAAAAATAAGTCCCGTTTTCTTTCTCATTTATTTTTCTCCTTTATTGTGATTGTGATTTTAATCTTTTTATGTCATCATCATTATTATTATTTATCACTCTGATTATCATTATGATAATTAGTATTTTTGCTTTTATTTTTATCATTTTGTAGAATGCCTAAATATAACTTTTAAAAACTCTTGGTACATAATTTCGGTGCGTGAAACGGGATGTTCCTGGCCCTGGGCCAGAGAAACCTGCCAAAACCAAGGAGGGGACCTAGTTTCCATTGAAACCGAAGAAGAATGGAATTTCATCAATGACCAGATTCAAAGGCGAAATAATACGTACTATGGAAATACATGGATTATTGGTTTAACAAAAGAGGCCGGGAATTGGACTTGGGTGAATGGAAGACCGCTGACTATTTGCAAATGGGAACAAGGGGAGCCAAGAGGTGAACACGACGCGGCTTTCATGTACAAGCGGTCCAGTAATGGGGAGCAGGGCGTGTTTGGTGGTGTTAATGTCACAAGTATAAGATATCGCCACGCTTATATTTGTGAGATTTCCGAGGGTAAGTTGTTATTTTTGTTGTTGTTTTGTTTTGTTTTTTCTGTTTCTTTGCTTTCTTTAATATTATTTTGAGGAAGCTAACGGCAACAGAAGCGCTTAGGCATCATAAAAACATTATTTGATATCGTTTGTGGAACTTATGAAAGGATTTACATGAACCCTCTGACAGTCAGAATCAAGTTTACACTAACATTTGAATGAATGAAAATATGTTTGAAACGATATCAATTAACGTTTTCACGATACATATGTCTAACTTTTAGCTTTGTGAGCAGAGGAAAATTACAGATGGTTCTGTTACCAGTAATAACAGTAAACTTTCAATTATCTATTATTTTCGTATAGTTAATTTATTGTTTCGATTGAACAAAATGATGGTGAATACCAATTGCGAAGAAATATCAGTCCAATTGCTTTTTTAGATAACAACGTGTGATGACGTGAAGTGCGTTATCTTTTGCAAAGAGCCATGCCAGGGACTCATGTCTTTTGAGATACATGCCAATTATCGTTTTATAAAACGAATACAAAATACTTGCAAATTTATTTTTTCTTCGCATAGCGGAATCAGTTCTGTGTTTATTCTATTTTATTTTAATATCCGCTTGTTTGAGCTATAAAGTTGTAGGTTCTAATTTCGATGCAATGCAAAATGTGCAGTGAACATAATAAACTAATTAGAATATGGCGGACATTTCGGTCGACCTAGCAACCATTACTCTATAGCGAGGTTAGTACGGGTTACCTTAGCTCTCGTATGTCACCAGAGTGCGTATATACATTTTCTTGTTTAAAAAATGGTCAAAACCGAATTCGAATTTTATTGATGTCCCGCTTACCAAAAAGATAAACATAGGAATGCTTAGCATGCAAGACTTATTATTTTGGCTTGGAGGGTTGTGATGGGACACTGCGTTCTTAACGGTTTCAGTTTTGTAACAGAAAAAGAGCATAACTTTTATAATAACGATAATATCGCATTACTTCTCCTTAACAGAAAGGAAAAAAACCCAACTTTATCTGACCTCACACAGGTTTTTTGTGGTCCGTTGTATCTACTGTATAAAAAAAACTTTTTAGCGAAAATAAAATGCATCGGTCCCACGCTTACCTTTGTGTCCTTCGCAGCTGTCTCGTCAGGTCTCGTCCCACAACGCCCTCTATTCCCAGTTCGAGAGCGAGTGCGTTGCGGGACGTGACCAAATAACTGTTGTAAAACAGACTACCCTTACTGGCGTTCCTCTGACAGAGAAGAAATTAACATTATTCGTCTACAGTTAGCTGCCTAAAAAATATAATTCCACGTAATTTTACTGCGAAAGGCAAAATGAAACTCTATTGCATCTCCAATAGACCTTAACCAAAGATATATTGGGATCTCGAATAAGTGCAGATATATTAAACAAGAGAAAATGATTATAGTATTTCAAAGAGGGCTCCTCGATTGGTTTTTGCCTGTCTGGCCTGATAACACTGGCCCTCGCCCTCGCCCTCGCCCTCGCCCTCGCCCCCCTCGCGAGGGAAATTGCATCTAGCTATTACGTACGTAAAAGACAACTGGAGGAGGTTATGCACATGCGCGGTTGCGTGCCTAACTTGGAGACCCCAATCGGGCGCGCCAAGAAGCTTAGATACAGAGTGATAAAGTACGCATTTACCAGAGTTCGTGCAGCGCACCGCGGGCACCTGGTTACTGATTACAGAGGGCTTCACGTGGGCTAGCAGAGTTTAAGCAGCGCAATCAAAGGAATTTGGCGTTTTGAGCGGAAAGTCATACTGATCAGTTCGTAGTTGAAAGCTTCATTGATTCTCGGTAATTACACTGCAAGAGAAACGCGAAAGACGACATGAAAAGACTGATTTGAAACTGCGAATATCTATCGAAGAGCGACGTGAGAAGGAAAGACAAAGAGCTCCGGAAAAAAAGAAAAAAGACTGAAAAGAGGTCAACAACAAAGAAAAAGCAAACTAGAGAGGAGCCGAGAAAGGAGAGACAGGAGGTAAGTTGATGCTTATCTAGTTTACTCCTACGCTAAGTCCCAAAACAATTTTAACAATCGTTAAACAATTCATTACGGTTTTACTACAGTGACGTATTCAAACAATACTCTACATATTCAAAACTGTTTACATAATTTCTTGCGTAATTGTACACATTCTATTTGCCCTCCACACTTCTTGGCATCGGTATTTTAGAGCGATTTTTTTTCAAGGCCGCGTGAAGGGTAGCACATCGACCGAAAAATGACTACCCTCAAAGTTAAGTCAGATATTCTGTATAGTGAACTTAGAAACGTGGTAAAGTTTCTCGCCCAGATTTGCTTCTTTATTCTGGAAAATTTGCGAAAACTGAAACGAGCGTCGGTAGCCGTAACTTGGCGTAAAGTAATGCCCAGAGTTGAGACATATGAAATTTGCTCGTGAAAAGTGCAAAAGAATGCAAGCTCTTCTCAATTTGACAGATATTTATTTGAAGGATTGACGAATGTTTTAAGTTTAAAACGGGACCATTTCATTAAATTTGACGCTCGCGGAAGGCTATTGGAAATCACCAATATTTCAAAATACAAATATCGCATTTCCTAGCAATTTTCAAATTAATACTTTCCCTGTGTGGTATACCTCAGTATCGGCTCAGATTAAGCTCGTAATAAGTGGAATAAGTATTGTTTTCGAGGATATAAAAATTAGTTTAGCGCTTTGCATTTCCGCACGGAAAGACCAGGCTAAACTTTTTAAAAATCGCAACATCGTCTTTACGTCACGACAGACATTCTTTTACTAAGCACATCATTGTTAAATACAAAATTCTCAGCAAATTTTGGCAATAAGCCACGTGCTCGATCAGTGAAATCAATACAATAAGCTACCCTAACGACAACAGACTGGTTCTTTATAACTTCTTTCGTTTCAAATTGTCATTTATTTCCCATGGCGAAATTGTCTGCAATAACACATTTTGTAAAGTAGCAGCAGGCGTCTGTTTTTCTTTCCATGTTCGAACACATTTAAGTTGTAAGAAAGTTTTGAGATAAAATTGAGCTTCCTAGTGAACTTGAAAAAGAACGATTTAATCATTTACAGAAGTAAGTCAACAGTTCTTTTCCAAACTTTGAAGAAGGACAGCAATCTGAAATTAGTGTAGATGTAATACACTCAAACACTCAAGGGTTCTTCACGCAGGGCTGAACGTATTGCAATCTTGCCCACATCTTGCAATCTTACGGCCACAAATAATCGTCAATAACTGAAAGTTTTTTCAAAATTTCGACTGTAAAATTAGGGAAAGTCTAAAGTTAAGTTAAGTTTTCCGAAAGAAAAAAAAATCACAGAATACTGGAGGGAAACTTCAATTGTCACTTATAGATACTAAAAATATATGGTTGCAAGAAAAAGCACACAACACCAAATCAAAGGGCTCTTGGAGCCAGCTCATTCATTTGCATTGATTTCTTGGACTTGCTGAATATAGGTACAGTTAAATTCGGTTTATATGAACTTTCAAGACTTTTGGAATAAATTTTATTTTATTTTTGCGCAGTTGTGTGTTAAGAAAACTTGTGCATTCGGGGTGATGGGAATTGGAAAAAAGGTTATGTGGGCTGGAGGTGGGATGGGCAGAGGTTATTAGGCAGGCAGTGTCCTTTTTGTGGGGCGGTTCCTCATGTAAGCCAATAACAATACAAGGCACATATGCGCAAATCAGTGTGTGTATACCCCTGAACGTTGAGGACCAAGAAAAAAGTATAAATTCTCATTCTGCATTCTGTACCCAGTCTGCAGTCTGCATTTTGTACCTAGTCTGCATTTCGTACCCGGTCTGCAGTCTGCAGTCTGCATTTTGTACCGACCGGATTTGCATTGCTGTTTTTGTTCGAGGGAGCCTCAAGTCCAAACCGAAATATCGGGGCTCAAATTATATTTTAGTGAGACTATCTTGGCCGTGTGGGCTGTATGTTGAAGAGTTCCCGAGGACAAGCACAATCATGGAGCAATGATTACTTTATACCAACTGAAGACGAACGCTTGCGGGGCTTAACAATATGGCTGCCTCTGATACCCTTCTGCGTGATCACAGCGTGTTGAAATGAGCTCGCTACGGGTCCCCTAGGTGTAGACATTTTGGCTTCTCAATTCAAGTTGCATTTTTAGAAATTCGGAACTGTAATTTGTGCTTATTATCTTTATCAAACCCTAAAAACATTTCATTTTTTTCTGCGTGAATTTCTGAGCTTCACCGAAATTAATTTAGATTTTTTTAGGATGCGAGACTATTTCCGTTGACAGTCTGCAGTGCAACTTCCGTCCACGGAATACAACTTCCGTCCACGGTTGAGAACTTCCGTCAACATCTGCTTTACCTCAATATCTCATTCATTGCTTTCAGCATGAATGAGCTAAAAAATCAAACTGAAGTGACTATACCTGTACATGAAGATCATGACATTTTGAAGCATTTGTTTTTATTGGTGATTGACTTGTGATATGTTTAAAGTTTTTCCTACTCATCTGCAGGTTAATTAGGTTTTGGATTTACATTCAATTAACTATTGGTTCTTACGTCAGCGTGCGTTCCTCGATGAAGCACGCGGGAAGTTTGGAGAGCACGAAAGATGCGTAAGAGTTGCTCGACGTGTAGCCGTGAGCAACTCCAGCCTTTTGAGTGCTCACCAAACTTCCTGCGTGCTTCATCGATGAACGCACAGCTGACGTATGAACCAATTGTTTTATAACATTTTCAGCCAGATGGAAAAAAAAATTTTTCTCGAGGGATTTGTTTGCTGACGTCATGAGCGTGCACAATAGGAATACGAAGCACGCTCGCGCAATTGAATTTGATTAGACAAATATACTAGCTATGTTATAAACTTGGTTAGATTTATTCATTGATACTGTTTCATCATGGCTTGTTTGCATGAAATGGTAACTGTAAGAGGCAACATCAAGGGTGAATTATCTTTTAAAATGGAATATTTCAGTGACTCTCTTCATTTTTCTTCGATGCAACATCATTTAGTATTTCTGGAGGACAATTAAAGGAAGCGGGTTGTAAAAAAGTAATAATTTTTTTATTCAGCTCAGTATTTAAACATGAGAGTAACATTTTATGTTTTCACATGTATCAGGATGGTCCAGCTGAAGATGGCCCGGAAAAGTAGTGAAATCTACTCTTCATAACAAGGGTGACTTTTGGGGAAACTTGAGCGCCTAATTGGTAAATACGTCTTGGCTTGTACTTCTGATGATAACAGTTTGCTGACAAAGGAAATTGAAATGTCAGTCCCTATACAGGAATGTACCTTTCATCTGACCTGTACAATGAGAACTGAAATGATGTATTTGTGCTTAGCACAACTACTTTATTTATAGTGGAACCCCCTCACCCTCTGAGAAGAAAAGTTAATGATTTTTTGTAAACACGAATGTATGAGAGAAGCTCTGGAGCTATTGACCCTGTTTTTGTTAGAATGCATAAGGTTCAATGATTGTAATGATTATTTGTCAGCTATCAAACTTTTCACTTATATTAATCATAATTGTAACAGCATGATTGCCATACGTACTTCTTCAAAAGTTGTTGGAGCTGAGTCTGTAGCCTGTAATCCTTTGTTAAGAATTGTGCAATTATTTAATTTTGCAGTATTTACCACGTTGTAACATGTAAATTGGATGGCAATAAATATTCAGGCTCAAGATTTCAAAAGTGGTGTTCTTACAAATGCTGTTACCCATTCTTCAAAGGAAACTTTGATTTAATCAATTGATGACAAGATATTTGAGTTTAAAAAGAAAAAAATCTGGAAAACCAATAATACTCTTCTAATTAGGACTGAAATTCATGGGCAATCTCCTCTTTGACGTCATGTTTTTATTTTGACCTGCCTCCTTCCCTTTAATGTTTAGGGGTACATAAATTATCCCTCTCACTCCCTGTGGGTGACTAGCATTCTATTTCTCCTTACAATATCAACCCTGAATCAAACATTAAGGTCGATAGATGAAATTCTTATTGCGTAACAAATTCTCTTATTCAGAACATTAGGAAATGCACAGACAACAGTGTTGAGAATATACACAATGATCTTAGGGTGTACAAAAGGATGAGTACGTTATTTATATTTTGACACATGGAGATTGAATCAATTCACACCCACATAGTGCAGAAGGCAAGAATATGAGAGCTATAACTTGATAGGTTTTAAAAATAATAATTTGGAGAGTTTTGCAAACCATATCCTACTTCTACCTTCCTCTGGATAACAAGTAACAGTCATTAATAAAGGGGTAAGTTTCTAAAGAAACTGTGGTGCTGCGTCGGTGGGAGAGTATGTATGCATATTTTCCAGACTGTTCTCTACACGTTTCCCAAGTTGCTGAATCAAGTAGAACAATCAAAAGCTTCTTTACTTGGTGATCATCGCTTTTATTCTCATGGGCTTAATGTGTGACTCAGGGGTGGTACTGTGGGGAGAAATTAAATGTGAGTCATTGTTAGAAGGGTTTTAAGGATTAATGCGTAAACTGTATTTGAAGGTTATCGTTCCAGGTAGGCTAACATAAATTACCGGTAGTTGTACATGAGTCTTGATCGTGTTGTCGCAAGAACGTTTGAGTCAATTTGATTTAAATAACCTAAACTGAATAAGTAGAAATATGGAATTTATTCTTCATTCTCCTTTAAGTGAGCATCAAAGTTTTGAAGTCATCACATGAGGCTTATACCACAGGTTTATAGGAAATCTGCATAAGTACGAGTTTTGTCAACATTAAAGCCGTTAATGCATGTGTACGAGGACATATAGACGTTGAAAAAACTGTTAACCCTTTAACTTCCAAGATCTAATTGTTAATTTTCCCCTCTAGCTGCCACACATTTCTCGGTTAGTTGGATGTCACAGGGAGATGTTACATGTTAATCACTTCTGGGAGTTTAAGGGTTAAATGCGGCGAATATTTTGCTTAGATTTCTCATTAAAGTAACCTGTATGGGTTTACTCCTTTTTTTATAATCTTGCTTTTCCAGCTCACGCTGCATTCTAATTTTTCGACTAAATTTCATTTTCTTTCAATATATCTGGAACTCTTGGTGTTAGATATCACAGGTCTATTTAGAACTTTTCTGTACCGGTAATTGCAAGAGATTGTGCAGCTATATGGCGCATGAATTTTTCCCCTGACTCTGTTAATGGTCTATTAGGTGTAAGGATTGGGACTGATAGTAATACTTACGATTTCTCTACAGCAATAACCCCTACAGCAATACCCCCTAGAGGGGGGGACTGCTCCATCACTCCGCCAAGCGGCATCTCACTGGAGACTAATTTCAGTCTGAGCTGTAGCAACTGGGAAAGTGACAACACTCCTCTGTCCTACCAGTTTCAATACAGGCTAGAGAATGGTTTGTACAATGTGTTATATCGTGGCGTTAACAACAACATAACTACCTCTTGGATACCACCTGGGACTAGTACAGATAATTTTACTGTCAAAGTTAACGCTACAGTGACCGACAATTTTGGAATTTCTGCCTCCCCAGTCTCTTTGAAAGTTCAGGTAGGTCGCTAACCATTAGTTTAATGTTTAGCGTGAAAGGATGTGAGAATATTTGATTTCTTTTAGTCCCTATTAGTAATAGATTAATTATAGTTATAGATAACTACTTTTGACTTTTGCAGATCAAGCCATCTCAGAATGTAGCACCCGATTTTATCGCAAACCTTCGTGAGAAATTCATTAAGATAAAAAACCTGAGAGAAGCGGCGCTACTAGCAAACGTTTTACTTCTATCAGTTTCACATGAAACCTCAATGGATTTGCAGGAGAAATACAAGGTAATTTTCAAACCCAATTCGTTACTTAAAAAGTGAAACAAAACTAGTTCATTCTGATAGTATCCGAAAAGCAAAGAGTTTACCAAGGGCCAAACGTGCAAAAAAATGAGATGACATTTATATGAAGAAAATAATAACAATAACAAAAAATCAACTTGAAATTGAGGTTTGAAAATACATTTCATGGGCAGAAATCACCAAATATTCCTTTTTTTTTTGCTTAGACGTTTTCGGTGATTTGATGCATTTAGATCAATCATGCCCTTGCAAATCATTTGATGGGTTTTAACTGGCAATGTCGTAGGGAAACCTGATACGTTGAGTCTAAATATGTCTTTAGATCTATATCTTTGAAACGAGCCTCACATGGGGGATACAGTCTGGTTGCTTATTTCTTTACCGGTTTAAATAACTTTAAGGTAATATCTTTATCGTTGTTTAAGGTGATGAACGACATCCTTAATAAAATTTCGCCCTTGGAAGCGAAAACTGTCTTCGACCTGCTTCAAAAATCATCAGTTATCGGCTCTGCTCTTCAGGTTCTGGAGAAAGTGCCCCAGCAGTTTTTGGTAGGTTAATTACGTAATATTATTTGGGGCTCGAATAGCGTTGGTGGTTACGTCAAGTTTTCATACCGTGAAACTATTTGACCAGAAAAGCTCAAGAAAAACAGCAATAACAACAACAGCAAAGACGAAGAAAACGGAAATGAACAAGCATAAAAACAAGCAACTTTTGCGTTATCAAATGAACCAACCTGTAGTTTTGTACATACTTTAACTAATTCGCCACAAATTATCTCTAGGTCATGGGAAAGAAATCTCAAGGCAAGCATTTTTAGCTTCATCTAAATTCATTTGCACTCCACAGAATTTCTCCTTGTCTGTTATCAGTTCAATGACGTCACGACTATGGTCTCTTGCCCAGAAAGAAGACGTAGCAGACATACCACTGACAAAGCAATCAGCAGAAAACTTGGCTTCATGTCTTAATAGCGTGTTGAAGGCAGCAGCAGTGATTGCATCAGAAAACTTCAAATCAAGTTTTCAACAACTGGTACTGTAATGTACATTAGTCTATATTCATTGGCAAATGGTCCATTGATGATTGTTGTAAACTTAACCGTTACTCCCTTCTTCATTCATATTTGGGACCTTTTAAGGTTTGTTTGTATGTATGTTTGTTTTAAGCTTCCGAAAATCCATAGTTTGCTTACATTATATGGTTATTTATGAAATTTCTACAGGGTAAACTACTGGTAAAGATTTCAATGAAGACCCTCGAGAAAGTTGCAGACTCAGTGTTGGCCTTGACAGTACCTGATGAAAGAACGATATCATTCACGGCAGGACAACTATCCATGACACTCGGAAGATACAGCCTTCATAGACTTTCAGGACTGAAAATAAAAGCAGGAAAAGGCCGGTTTATCTTACCGTCTAAAAGCCAATTGTTACTCTCTGGAGTAAACAAAACAAGTTTTGTAAATGTTCAGGTAAGTATTCCTGCCCTTAAGGCAAATTTCAATCCAAGTTTTTTTTTTTTTTTTGCAGATACCGACACCAGTCAAGCTAAAATAGCACTTAAAGGTTGCTTATTACCTCCAGCAATCATATTTCTTGTTTTGCTTTTGACGTGTTCAACTCTGGCACTTGGGCAGCAAAAAAGAATCGAGTCATGTGACCGAAGAGACCACATGAATGTTATTTATTTTTCGTTGTTTTTCAAATATATTTTCAGTTTTATTTTGATCTCAACTTATGATAACTTATGATTAATAGTAAGAAGGATTACTATGTTTACGTGTTCAATTATAGCAGTCCACAAAAACGAACAAGCAAAATTCTTAATTATTCTTCTTTTAGATGCTCTCATTTTCTTTCAATCCTTACACTTGGGACGCCACAAAGGAGCGAGTTGGCTCTGATGTTGTAACCCTGCTCTTGAAAAACAACGACAGCGAGCTTATTAAAGTATCAAATCTTACGGAAGGCATTGTTATCGTCACGCCTTTAAAACTTCAGAAAATCTCTACTTCAGAAAAGTCATGGTATTTCACAAAGAACGATGATCTACGTTTCCACGAGATAAACGTCAAGTATGAAAACACGCTGCTGATGCTGGAAATCAAACCTCAAGATCCAACCGTACATCTGTTTGTCTATGTGCGTTTTAGTCAGCGACCGACATCTCAAAACTACGACTTCAATGTTACTATCTCTTACGACAAAAAGTGTGTTTGGATGATAAGTGCTCATAACAAAAGTGAAGGTCAAACAGTTTGCTCCTTGAATCCACATGCACCGATACAAGTTCTGGCTGAGCGTCCCGGGAAGTACTTTCTCGGCTTAAAAAATTACAATGCCACAGTGAACTTATCTCATAAAAGGGAGAAAAGATCTTGTCTTGGTGGAAGGCGAAGGAAGCGCTCCTGCGTCGAAGTCAAAGATCCACCACCCACCCCACCCCAGACTGAAAAGGTCTCTGTGATACCAGTCTATGATTCCAAAACAGACCAGAACTTCACTCTAAAAGTGGCCTTAGCTAGTTGTGTTTACTGGTCAGAAAATTTTGACAAGTGGATATCATCTGGCTGTCGGGTAAGTGAAAAGTTAAGGGAAGATTTTCAGGAAAATCTTTTTTTTATATAATTTGACATTGTATTCGACAAAGTTCAGATGATTTGAGCTTTCCCGAGTATTGTTTGCAAAAGCACTGTCGTCTTGTGGTAGTCTTAACTCATTAAGCTTATCATTGAATTCAGGATAATCTTTGACTAGACAAAAGTCGAATCGATTTGATAACCAGCCAGGGCCTAGCAGCGCCTTTAAACAGAAAAAATACAGTGTGATCAGTGTTGACAGCCAAAATGGTAATTTTTGTTGTTATCATCTTCCTTGTATTTTATAATTTCAGGTTTTAGCAGAATTAAATGGATTTTTAAACTGTAGCTGTAGCCATTTGACATCATTTGGGGGAAGTCTCTTAGTCGAACCGAATCCTATTGACTTCGACACGGTTCTAGTCGAGTTTCAGCAGTTATCAGAAACTGGAAATATTGCAGTAATCGTGGCTATTGCGGTGGTTTTATTGTGTTATATGACTGTGCTTGTTGTCGTAAGGAAATTCGACAAGGAAGACGCGAAAAATGTAAGTGTCGAAGTAGATTTTGCTTAGGACCATTGTTTTAACAGAGCATGCTCTCCAGTATAACCCTTTCACTTTCATGATCTGGTCGTCAATTCTCCGCTCCGGTTGCCATACATCTTCTTTCTTTTTTTTTGTAAAAAAGTCATGAAAAGCTGCTAATAGATCAAGATAACAACTTCTCCCTTATAAATTTGAATATTCTCATAACCTTGTACCTGGATAATGTGCGGACATTTTTGGGAGAAGTTACATGTTGATAATCTCTGGGAGTTAAACGGTTTAAATAAAAAAGGTTTTAATGTTGACAACATAATTAGTTTTCAAGGTTTTTTGAGATTGAAATTTTAACTTGAGACTGCGTTGAGCATATCCTTGAAAAAAAATGATGTTTAAAAGTGAAGTGACAGCCAATTAAATTAAACTGTTTACAAAGTTTACGGGTTTTTTTTTCTCTTTTTGGAATGGGACAAAAAGGCAAATTAAGAATACAAATTAGTTAGCTGTGTTGAGAACTCATGGTTTATCATGTTTTTCTAGAGGGAATTACCGATCCAACTTCCATCATCTTCAAGCAGCACCTATGAATACGTTATAGTGATTACCACAGGGGCTTGGAAAAACTCCAGCACGACTGCTCATGTTGCTTTGGAGATCTACGGTTCTGAAGGAAAGAGTGGTATTCTTCAGCTTAGCCAAGAAGAGCCTGGTGCAGTTCAAACGTTATTCTCTCGAGGTAATTCAGATGTTTTTGTACTTTATGTTAACAAATCCCTTGGTTCGATTCAAGAATTACAGATTGGACATGATAATTTTGGAGATAATCCCTCGTGGTACCTAGAGGAAATTGTCATTCGGGACGTACAATCCAAGCAGTCGTGGAAATTCATGGCCAATCAGTGGTTTGCTCTTGAGCGCGGAGACGGGCGCATCGAGCGAATAATCGACAAGACCTCAAATCATCTGGATTTTGGCGATGAAGTTGCAAGACGTTGACGAAGAGGCCTCGCGGAGTGGCACATTTGGATTTCAGTGGCAGCCAAGCTAAGAAAAAGCCGCTTTACAAGAGCGCAGCGGCTTTCCTGCTGCCTTTCAGTACTTTTGACATCCATGTTTGCTAACGCGATGTTCTATAAGGTAGAGGGCAAATATGAACAGCCTATCCAAGTCGGACCGCTGAAAATGTCGTGGAGACAAGTGGTGACTGGAATTGAAAGTGCACTCCTTGTGACGCCCATAAACATTGCCATAGTGTTTCTGTTTCAGAAAGGAGCTGAAAAGTCAACGACGA